>NC_056729.1:1446886609-1447179109 GCF_019279795.1 Protopterus annectens | reverse complement strand
GTATTTGCCGTACTGTTGCTACATGCTCGGGTGTGCTGGCCTGCACTACAATTTGAATTGTATTTACTGCTGTTTTAGCTGCTTTTCTGTAACAAAAAAAAAAACTAAGCTTGTTTCCTGCCTTTCCTGTAACTAGTCAAGTTCAGATACAGACTTGCTGTATCCAGGACTGTTGGTAAGCTTCTCAGCCCCTCAAGCCTTTCTGTGTTGGAGGGAAGCCTTCCAGCTTATCAGTGGGAGTGGTAAGCACTAGGTAGCCTATCTACCATGGGAAGAGTGTGTTTTGGCCCTGAAATTGTAGTTCATTGGCCGTTTGGACAGTTTTTCCATCTCTTTCTACTTTCTGGTTAAAAGCCTGTTTTGCGTTTGGTCCCTGCCTTTCCTATAACTAGTGTAATCCAGGTACAGATTTGCTGTATCCAGGACTGTTGGTACGCTTCTGAGCCCCCCAAGCCCTTCTGTGTTGGAAAGAAGCCTTCTAGCTTATCAGTGAGAGTGGTAAGCACTAGGTAACCTATCTACCACAGGAGGAGGGGTTTCTGGCTCAGAAATTATAGTTTATTGGCTGTTTGGGAAGCTTTTCCATCTCTTTTGACCTTCTGATTTAAAAGCCTGTGTTTGTGCTTGTTTCCTGCCTTTCCTGTTACTAGTTTAGTCCAGGTACAGATTTGCTGTATCCAGGACTCTCTGTAAGCTTCTGAGCCCACCAAGCCTTTCCGTGTTGGAGGGAAGCCTTCTAGCTCATCAGTGGGAGTGGTAAGCATCAGGTAGCCTATCCACCACAAGAGGAGTGGTCTCTGGCCCAGAAATTGTAGCTAATGGCTGTTTGAGCAGTTTTTTTCCATCTCTTTCAACTTTCTGGTTTGAAGGCCGCATTTATGCCTTTTTCCCGCCTTTCCTATAACTAGACTAGTCTGGTTACAGAGTTGCTGTATCCAGGATTGTTAGTAAGCTTCTGAGCTCCCAAGCCTTTCTGTGTTGGAAGAAAGCCCTCTAGCTTATCAGAGGGAGTGGTAAGCACTAGGTAGAATATCCTCCATGGGAAGAGTGAGTTTTGGCCCAGAAATTGTAGTTTATTTGGCCATTTGGGCAGTTTTCCATCTCTTTCAACTTGCTGGCTTAAAAGCCTACGTTTGTACTTGTTCCCTGCCTTTCCTGTAACTAGTCTAGTCCAGGTACAGATTTGCTGTATTCCAGAACTCTCTGTAAGCTTCTGAGCCCCCCCAAGCCTTTCTGTGTTGGAGGGAAGCCTTCTAGCTTATCAGTGGGACTGGTAAGCATTAGGTAGCCTATCTACCACAAGAGGAGTGGTTCCTGGCCCAGAAATTATAGCTATTAGCTGTTTGGGCAGTTTTTTTCATCTCTTTTAACTTTCTGGTTTAAAAGCCACACTTGTGCTTGTTTCCCACCTATCCTGTAACTAGCCTAGTCCAGATACAGAGTTGCTGTATCCAGGACTGTTGGTAAGCGTCTGAGCCCCGCAAGCCTTTCTGTGTTTCAGAAAAGCCTTCTAGCTTATCAGTGGGAGTGGTAAGCACTAGGTAGCCTGTCTACCACAAGAGGAGAGGTTCTTGGCCCAGAAATTGTAGTTTATTGACCATTTGTACAGTTTGTCTGTCTCTTTCAACTTTCTGGTTTAAAAGACCACATCTGCGCTTGTTTCCCATCTTTCCTGTAACTAACCTACTGGGTAGCACTAAGAAGCCTTAAACTGATACAAGCCTTCTAGTTTAGGAGTGAGACTTTGGAGTGATTAAGTATCAGTTTTCTGTACTTTCTTGCTGTACTTAACTGTTTTCCACCTAAATGCAGATTTTCCGGTGTTTATTGTGATTTAAAAGTTTGTTTTTTTCACATATTGTACTTATTTGACTGCCTGCACTTCTAAAAAGTTGTTTTTTGTTTAAATAATTTGTTTAACTGTTGCAGGCTACACACTAAAGTGTGATAGCCTTTTCTGATCGTTTCTAGTCGTTTAAAGCTGTTTTAAGTGTATTTTTTACTGTTTTTGCCTTATCTTTTCAAAAAAAAAAAAAATTCCTTGTTTCCCGCCTAAGCTAGTATAGTCCAGTTTTCAGGTTAGTGCTGAATTCAGGGATGTGATACTAGTTTCTGAGTTGTCCATACCTTACTTGGATAGAAGGACGTTTCTCTGTTCACCTGTGAGAGAGGGGAGCTTTGAGCAACCTGCCTGTCCCTGGAGGAGTGGTTCCAGCCCAGAAGTTAGTAGTTTATTGGCCATTTTGGGCTAATTTCTATCTCTTTCATTTCCTACTATAAAAACCGCGTTTGCACGGTTTTGAGCACCGGGCAGTGTCGGTTAACTATAGTTAAATTATTCCCGGCTCCACTAAGTCTCCTCTTCAGTTTTTTCCCTTGAAACTAGTCTAACTCTCAACCTAAGCACTCAAAAAGAATCTTACAGCCCAGCACTTGCTCAGACCTAATAGCAAGCACTAATATACCCTGACACTGATTGCCCAGCAGGGCAAGGCTCTTTATTCACCTTTCACCAACCAAGCAGCTCACCCTATTATTCAGGCATGACCAAAGGGCAACTTCAGGTGCAGTCTCCGGTCCAGCTGGTGAATCTGGGTATCCTGAGGCAATGTTACAACTGCCTCATGTACACGGACAACCCTCTCCACCTACCACAAAACACTAACATATGCGAGAGATGCAATTATACAGCCAAAATGGAAGCTAAGCTGTCTCCACCCAAGACTGAACAGACAGTCAAGAGGAGGTTAACACTTGCACCAAAACTCCAGCCGCACAAAGACCTACTAAAACAGCACTGACAGAAAATACACATAAATAAACAAAATCATACTCGGAGGCTCTAAATAAAAACCTGCAAAAGCATCAGAGACCTCCAAAGCAGACACCCAAACAACCTGCACTTCCCTTCACAAACCAGACAACACATAAAACACAAACTCAGTGTGTCGCACAATCACAGCCCTTAAGGCTAAATAACATACCTAACACATTAGTAATAGGTAACTCTATAGTCAGGCACACTGATGTCCCACTCACTAGGCTGGACAAGCAGAGCGTTACTTTTAGCTGCCTGTCAGGAGCCAGAATCTGCCACATAACACAAGCACTCAGGTCACTCCAGAACAAGTACAAATATGACTCTGTCATTGTTCATGTTGGTGTGAATGACCTGAGACATACTTCTCTGGACTACATGAAAAGAGACATGGAAGAACTCTCTGATCATGTAGCCCAGGCTTGTATGACCCTGACCCTGAGTAGCATCCTGCCCTCACCAAGAATGATACCTCAGTATAAAGAAAAAATGATCAATTTCAACAATTAGCTAAGCTTCTGGTGTCATTCAAAGGGGATCCAGTGTCTATCAGCTAGGGATGACATGCTCGACAAGCCGCGTTGCTTTGCAAGAGACGGCTTGCACCTGTCCCCCCTAGGCTTTTGAATACTGTCCAAGGCTCTTGCTGCCCCCATAGTGCCTTTTTTAGGCAAGGCTCAAAAGTCAAACCCACCTCCGTAAACAGCACAACTAACAAAAAACTGAGGGTTATGCTCCTCAATGCCAGGAGTTTAAATCTCAAAATGCACATGCTCGAAGCACTCCTCAGTATGGAGAACGTCGACATCTGTGCAGTAACTGAAACCTGGTTCAAGTCTCCAGAGAGCACCCCAGCACTACCGGGCTACAACTCATACCACATATTTCGGCCATAGAACATGGACCGAAACACAAAAGGAGGGGGTGTATCCATATTCATCAAGGATAACTACACCTCCAGGTTAGTGGCGCAGCATGATACCTCTGAGATCTCCATGTGCAACTAACATCGGGCAAATCTGCAATGCAAATTGTGGCCTGCTACAGATCACCCTCCATGACCCAGGACCACCACTCCACCTTTCTGGAGGCACTGGAAAACATGAAGGTCCTACCAAACACCCTGATATTGGGTGATTTCAATTACCCTGCCATTCACTGGGAAAACTACTCGAGTACAAATTCCCAGGCCCTGCGCTTCCTGGAATTCATCAACTCAAATGCCCTGGATCAGCTGGTAAACTCCCCTACCAGAGGTGAAAACATATTGGACCTGGTCATCACCAACATGGGCAACAGGTGTTCCACACCGGAGGTCAACCCGTCACTGGTTAGATCGAACCATAAACTAATCACTCTGGATGTCCACACCTCACCACCGCCCCCAACTAAGGAAACCACAGTAAAAACTTTTCCAAAGCAAACTTCACCTTACTTAAGACAGAGGTGGTAAGTTTCACAGCCCCCACGCTAAAGGATAATGCTGCCCAAGATGCAGAAACCTTTACAAATGCACTCTATAAGCACCTACAGGAATGCATGGATTGTGCCATCCCTAGCAAAACCAAGACTCACTCTTCTAAGAGAAGGAAACCAGTTTGGTGGACCCCTGCAATAAACAGGCTATACAATAGGAGGAGGAAACTAGTTCAGAAAAAAAGCAAACCCCAAGAAGGAAAGACATCCCTGATCAGTATCAGTAAGAAACTGAGGTCCCTCATGAAATCATCCAAGGATAACTTCGAAAGAAAAATAGCCAAGGATTCAAAAGATAACCACAAAGCCTTCTTTAGCTATGTTAAGAAACTAAGTGGCAACTCACAGATATGCACTGAACTAGTGCAAAATAGCACAAAATATACTGAACCTACTGATATTGCCAACATCCTGGCAGATAGATTCAGTGCAACCTTCACCCCCCTCTCACCTCCAAAAGGGCCCACAACAATACCGGAAAAGTGTAATGTCCCAAAAATCACAGACACACAGGTGAAAACAGCTCTTTCAAAAGCCAAAAACACAGTGTCAATGGGACCAGATGGTGTCCCAGGCTGCGTCTTGCACGAACTACATAACAAACTAACCCCCCACCTAAACACTCTGTTCAACCTCAGCCTCTCCACAGGCTACGTGCCTATTTAATGGCGCATAGCAATGGTTATTCCTCTCCACAAAGGACAGGCCACAAGTGACCCTGGTAACTATCGCCCCATAAGCCTGACTAGCCTGGTCTGCAAGGCTATGGAGCACATCATCATGGAACTCATTAACAAAGACATTGGGAACCTCCAAACACTTGACCTGACCCAGTTCGGCTTTGTTAAGGGCAGATCATGTCTACTAAACCTGTTGGACTTCTTCGAGACAATCACCAAGGCCACAGATGAGGGAAAGATGGTTCACACAGCCTACCTTGACTTCATCAAGGCTTTCGACACCATTCCCTACTCGGGTATTACAGAAAAACTCACCAGCCTGAACATAAACCCCTACGTCATGAGATGGGTTGCCAACTGGCTTACAGACAGAACTCACACGGTAAGAATAGCGGGCTCCAGGTCCGCCTCTAAACCAGTAAAGTGGTGTCCTGCAAGGCTCGGTCCTGGAACCCCTACTGTTTGGCATATACTTCTCAGACGTACAGGCAAACACAGGAGGACTATGGCTAACCAAGTTTGCCGATGACTGCAAACTGGGAGCCATAATTGACTCTCCGGCTGACACGGACATCCTCCAAAAGGGCCTTACTGAGACGGACACCTGGTGTCAAAGTCATGGCCTCAAGCTAAATGCCAAAGAATGCATAGTCATCTCATTTGGGAAAAAAAAAACACCCACTAAATACCACATAGGTGGAAGCCCCCTTAATACAGAAGAGGTAATAAGAGATCTGGGGACCCAGGTATATAGTAATCTCTCCTTTGACAATCATATTGCCAAAGTAGTTAGGAAATCCTTCTTTGTGGCCCATCTAATTACTAAAGGGTTCGCATCTAGAAATAAAGAGGTTATAACGCCCCCCTACTCATCACTCATTAGACCCATTATAGAGTACAATGACCCATTTGGGATGTACCTCACAAGACACTTCCAACAGCTGAAAAGACCACAAAAGTACCTCACCAAGAGGATTACTGGTCTCAAACATATGTCGTATGCAGCCTGACTGAAAAAACTCCGGCTGTACTCAGTGGCATATCGCTTACTCAGAGGTGATCTCTGCTTGACTTACAAATCCATGTCCAACTCAGAATTGATGGACATGCTCCACCTAAAGAAATCCAAGTCACTCCGAGCTACGTGCTCTAGTGAGCTAAACCTTGCCACAACAATAAATAGAACATGCTGGAGGGATACATTCCTGTCACAGAGACTCCCCATGCTTTGGAACAAAATTCCAAATTACATCAGGCAGAGCCCTCACTAACACTCTTCAAGAGAAACCTTGACGAGTGGATGGGTAACAGAAAATACACCCCTGGGATCACTTCATCGGCTCTGCTTGACAGAGGATCAGTTAATTAATCAAACACTCTGCTAGGCTTATAAATGCCCTCGGGCAGACAGCCTAGTACCTACCTATGATCAAAATTGAGTGCAATGCGCCTTTTGGTATGTACCCTTCCAAACACCTACAGCAACTGGAGACACCACAAAGGTTCCTCTCAAAGAAAATTCAAGGACTTCAGCATATGTCCTATGTTGATCATCTGACATCACTGTCACTTTATTTTGTTTCATACAGACTACTCAGAGGCGATCTCTGTCTTGCATAAAAGGTAATCTCTGACCTTGCTTTATTGGAAATGTTGCATATCAGCAAGTCAAATCGTACACAAGTTACTCACTCTAAAGATATTAATAGAACTTGCAGGAAGGAAAGATTTCTCTCTCAGCGGTTACCACACCTTTGGAACACGACTCCCACTTCATATCAAACAGAGCACCTTGCTGATCCTCTTCAAACACAATCTGGATGACTCGATGGGTAACCGTAAATTCACCCTGGGAGTTCCACTTGTGTCACTCTTGGACAGGGGCAATAGGTGCTGATCGTGGAAATAAGGGTAAAACTTGGCTAGGCTTGTAAGGGCCCTAGGGCCACTAGCCTAGTAACTTCCTATGATCCTATGATTTGCATAGCAGAGCGAAGTATACCAAATGAGTAAATTATGGGCAATGTCAGATACTGTTTTCAAGTTTTATATTATGTATATAATACATATAGAGTTATGTATTCTGTATCGTCTCTTAGGCACATATTCACTGTTTAAAAGCTGTATAGTCAAATGTATCATCACATATTCTTTTATACTTAACACGTACTTCTAGGCAACGTCATACATTTTAAATGGCTTGTTAATAATGCAAGATAAAAATGAAGTGTTGTCTTTGTAATACAACCGTAACTGCTAGATCTGAGATCATTTATGCCTAACCAGCTAAAATCTGTAATAAAAGGTCAAAGCTTCCAAATGCTAGCGAAGTGTTCACAGAAATTGATAACCAGACAAATGAAATTGAGTGATCAGTTTTGAAATAATTCTTCTTTAAAATTCTCCTTTTGCAAAAATGGAATGTTTTAAAACAAAATTAAAAAAGGTCACACAACTGCTACAAGTCATGTAATACACCTTCAGTGTCGTAAAAATTTTGCCTACTTTTCTCTTAAAATGTCGGTGTTGTTTTCTTATTATTGCCTCCACAATAGAGGCTGACACCCTACATGTGGGGTAAGAAGATGCAGATACCAATGGGACCCTCAAGATCCTAGGTTCATAGGCTATTACTAGGTTAACTGTCTTTGCAGACCATTTTAAGCCTAGCTAATTATCTGATTTGATAATCAAACCCTGCACTTCACTTCTGTAAGGTAAACACCTTAACCATTTTGCCAACCCCCAACAAAGTGATGCCTCCTATTACTTTACACACTGCTGTGATTCAGATTTGAACTGAGGTTGCTGTGGCCACAAAGCAGAGGACTAACCACTACACAATCACAGCAAGCTATCTGGACAAGAGTAAAGTAACAAGACAATTTTCTTTAAAAGGATGGGGTCTTAGAGACAAGCAGCAGTACAATGCAATTACTTTTCCAGGGTAAACATGTTTTTTACTCTGACAGAGGAAAAAAGATGAATGCAATTTTTTTGCACAGAATGTGTAGTATAATTAAAGCCTGCTGACCTTTTCTGATCTGAATCAGAAATACAGACTGTAGTTTTGGAAAATTCATATAACTACAGCTGTCACAAATAATCCAGTTTTTAGCTTTGAAGGTTACAAAAAGTACAGTTGTGTACACCTACCATAAATGTAGATGTTTGAGTTTATTCACTGTTGCAGTCATTACATTTGGGTAATCTGCTGGCAGGTTGCCCTCAGTCGGCCTGATTAACAAAGTCTTGGGTCCTGCATTGGTTGCTGTCCCTTCCTCCATGATGTCAGGTCGTCAGGGGTATAAAACATGCAGCCGACGCCATTACATCCATTTCTCTTGCCCCAGATGTCAGGTGCCCCCCAAATGGGGAGCAAAATAAAATTAAAAACACAAAAATATACCTCCAACCAAAAGCAAATACACCAAAAAGGCTTCTGAGCATAGTAAAAGAAAGTAGAGGCATAAGAGAAAAACAGTGGGCTGGAGGGAGGGTAACCAGGACTGCAACAGTGAATACACGCGAACATCTACATTTACGGTAAGTGTACACAAATGTACTATGTTCTTCGTGTTTCACTGTTGCAGTCATTACATTTGGGTAGATTTCCAAAGCTATGGTTGGGAGGATGGATTTATACAGCATTAGGACCAGCTATAATGCCCTGCAAGTTAGCAGTGGCAAAGCCAGCTTTTGATTTAGAGAAAATTGGTAAATGATAATGTTTGGTGAAAGTATGAACTGAACTCCAGTTAGCAGTTTCTAGAATATCCCTGGTAGGAATACCTCTGAGAAAGGCTGTAGAAGTAGATGCAGCCCTGGTGGAATGAGATCTGATCCCCTGGGGGATAGGTTTTCTATGGTGCTTATAGCAGAAGTGAATGCAATGGCTTATCCATTTAGAAATGGTTTATTTTGAAATAGCCTTCCCCTCTGCCCCAGCAGCAAATGCTACCAGTAGTTGTTCAGATTTTCTTCGAGGTTTAGTCCTGTCCAAGTAGAATCTAAGTTGTCTGTGCACATCCAATGAATGCAGAATCCGTTCCCCTTTGTTCTGTGGATTGGGAAAGAAAGATGGCAAATGACTGGACTGATTAAGAGCCACATTGGATACCACCTTGGGATTGGTCCTGAGTGACACCCTGTCCGCATGAAAGATGATGAAAGGCTCCACTGCCATAAGGGCCTGTAACTCGGATATCCTTCTGGCAGAAGTGATTGCTAGAGAGAAGGCTGTTTTCCAAGAAAGACATTTTAAGTCTGCAGTAGCAGCTGGCTTGAAAGGAGGTAGAGTGAGTTTCTCTAATACAAAGTTAAGGTCCCAGGCAGGGGTTGGAGCTCTCCTGGGTGGTCCCAAGTTTTTCGCCCCTCTGAGGTACTGCTTGAGCAGAGGATGAGAGAAGAGGGGAGGTTCTGTTTTATAATGAGCTGAAATGGCTGAAGCGTGGATTTTAATGGAGGAAAAAGACAGGCCCTTGTGAAGCATCTCAGTTAAGTATTGTAAAATCTGAGGTAAACTGGGCGCTGCTGTGCTCATCCCTTGAGACTGATTCCAAGCACAGAATCTTTTCCATTTGTCAGTATAAGATTTTCTACTACTAGGTCTTCTCGCCTCCAAGTTGACATCCATCACAGGTTTGCTGAGGGATGCTAAGGGTGAATTTAAGTGATTAGTCAAGCTGCAAGGTTCAATGTTGGGGCTGAGGGTGCAGAATTTGGTTCTCCTGCTGAGACAGTAAGGAAGGTGTCTGAGGCAGGTGCCATGGAGGAATTTGTGACACACTGCGTAGGAGTGGGTACCAGTGTTGGCGTGGCCAGTCTGGAGCAATCAAAATCATTCTTGGTTTGTCCTGTTTGACTCTTAGCATAACTTTGGAGAGCAGAGGAGGAAAGGCGTACACTGATAGGTTTTTCCATCTGAATGACAGAGCATCCACTTTCCAGGCATTTTTGTGAGGAGTCCTTGTGCAAAATTTGTCCAACTGGTAGTTGTGGGGGGAGGCAAATAGATCAATGTCTGGGCTCCCCCATTTGCTTGTCAACATGTTGAAAATAGTACAGTTGTGTACACCTAACATAAATGTAGATGTTCGAGTGTCTTCACTGTTGCAGTCATGACTGTAGGGTTCACCCCTGCCGGCAGGCAGTCCTCGGTTGGCCAGAATCCCAAAGTCTGGGTCCAGCGTCGGCTGTTCAACCATGCTCCCTGACGTCAGAGCGCCAGGAGTACAAAGCTGACAGCCGACGCCATCTTCTCCAGTTTTTCTTGCCCCAAATGTCAGGAGTCCCAAAATGAGAAAGGTCCCATATCCTTTGCAAATACACCTCAGAAGAATGGTTAAAAAAGGAACCACACAAAAGTAAAAAATAAGAGGGGACAGGAGGGAGGGAAACCCAGACTGCAACAGTGAAGACACTCGAACATCTACATTTATGGTAGGTGTACACAACTGTACTATGTTCATCGTGTTTCACTGTTGCAGTCATGACTGTAGGGTAGAATCCTAAAGCTGAAAGAAAGGGAGGTGGTCATAAAGAAGAAGGGGCGGCTAAAAGGCCCTGCAAGACTGCAGAGGCAAAGCCTGCCCTAGACTTAGAGTAGAGAGGTAAATTGTAGTGCTTAGAAAAAGTATGCACTGAACTCCAAGTTGCAGCTTCCAAAATGTCTTTGGTAGGAACTCCCCTGAGGAAGGCCGCAGAAGTGGCAGCAGCTCTGGTGGAATGAGTCCATATACTCCCTGGGATTTGCTTTCCATGGTGTGAATAACAAAATCTGATTCCATGAGCAATCCATTTAGAAATGGTCTGTTTTGAAATGGCTTTACCTTGGGAACTTGAAGCATAAGAAACAAACAACTGTTCTGATTTTCTGATGTCCTTGGTTCTGCCCAGGTAAAAAACGTAGTTGTCTGTGTACATCCAAGAAATGTAAGATCCTTTCCTCTTTATTTTGAGGAGTGGGGAAAAAAGCTGGCAAGTGGATAGTTTGATTTAAGGCCACTTTGGAAACCACCTTAGGCATGAAGGTAGGATTAGTCCTCAAAGACACCCTGTCTTGATGAAAAATAATATAAGGTTCCACAGCCATAAGAGCTTGTAACTCTGAAACTCTCCTGGCAGAGGTTAGGGCTAACAGAATAGCTGTCTTCCAAGATAAAAACTTGATGTCAGAAGAGGCAGCAGGCTCAAAAGGAGGCAAGGTTAGTTTTTCCAAAACATAGTTGAGATCCCAAGCAGGAATGGGAGGAGATCTAGGAGGTCTTAAGTTCTTAGCTCCTCTGAGAAACTGTCTCATGAGCTGGTGGGAAAAGATTGGAGGGTCTGTATTATAATGAGCAGAAATAGCAGAGGCATGTATCTTAATGGAAGAGAAAGAGAGACCCTTATGTACGAGATCTGTCAAGTAAAGTAAAATTAAAGGAATGTTCGGAAGAAGAGGATCAGAATCCTGAGCCTGCATCCAGGAACAAAATCTTTTCCATTTTCCTGCATAAGATTTTCTAGTGCTAGGACGTCTGGCTTCTAAAATGACATCCATAACCTGCTTGGGTAGAAAAGAAGAAATCAAAGGCCCTGGATTAACCAGGCCGCCAGGCTGAGAGTTCTGACATGAGAGTGTAGAACCTGACCCTGATGTTGGGACAGAAGGTTCAGAGACTGAGGTAAAATCCAAGGGGGCTCCAGACATAGGTTTTTTAGAGTTGGGTACCAAAACTGTCGAGGCCAATTTGGGGCCAGCAAGATCATCATCTTGGGCTTGTCCTGTTTTATCTTTAATAATACCCGTGGAAGAAGAGGAAGAGGCGGAAAAGCATATCCCGAGAGGTTCCTCCAACTGAATGATAGGGCATCCACTTTCCAAGCTTCTTTGTGGAAAGTCCTGGTGCAAAAATTCTGTAGTTGATGATTGAGATGGGATGCAAAGAGGTCTATGTGAGGACATCCCCAGACTGCTGTTATCATCCCGAATATTTTGGTGTCCAGCATCCACGCGTGTGGATCCGAAAGGTTTCTGCTCAGACTGTCTGCCAGGAAGTTTTGCTTCCCTGGTAGAAACTGAGCTTGAAGGTCCAGATTGCAAGCTAGAGCTGTGTTCCATAGATCCATGGCTAGTCTGCAAAGGGGGTAGGAATGAGATCCCCCTTGCTTGTTTATGTACCACATAACTGTGGTGTTGTCTGTCCGTATTAGTAGTTGTCCCAGTTGTAGAAGATTCCTGAAGGCCATTAGAGCTTTCTGAACGGCTAACATTTCCTTTAAATTGATATGCAGGTGCTTCTGATCCTTTGTCCAAAGACCCTGCAGACAGTTTCCCTGAAAATGGGCTCCCCAAGCATAATCCGAGGCATCCGTGGTTAGAATCTGAGTGGCAGGAGGCAGACAGAAGGGTTTCCCTTTGTTTAGAGTACATGCCCTGGACCACCAAAGAAATTCCTTTTGAAGGCAGGACGGAGATCAGTACGTCTAAACTGTGGCAATGCTGAGACCATACACTTTTTAGGTACCACTGTATTTTCCTCATGTGTAGTCTTGCATATGGTACGAAAAGGATGCAGGAGGCCATGTAACCCAAAGCCTGCAGGAATCTCCTTGCAGATAGCTGAGTTAACGTTGCCAAGGTCTTGAAAGTTGAAGCCAGCTGTAATTGTTTTTCGGATGTCAGAAATGCCATCTGGGTTGTGGTGTTTAGAAGAGCACCCAGAAAAGTTATCTGTTGTGAGGGTGTCAAATTTGACTTTTTTATGTTTACAGAGAATCCCAGGAACTTGAGGAGGTTCTGTACAAATTCTAGGTGCTGGAGTAAGACATCCTTGCTGTCTGCTTGAATTAGACAATCGTCCAGATAAGGGTAAATTTGAATTCCCTTGAGTCTGCAGTAAGCTACTACTGGAGCCAGGCATTTGGTGAAGACCCTGGGCGCAGTAGACAACCCAAAGGGCAGCGCAGAGAATTGAAAGTGCCTCGATCCGGCTTTGAACCAGAGGTATTTTCTGCATTCCTGCCTGATGGGAATGTGTAAATATGCCTCCTTTAAATCCAAAGTCACCATCCATGCATCTTTGGACAGCATTGGAAGTAGCTGCTGTAGAGTAAGCATCTTGAATTTTGGAATCTCTAGAAAGGTGTTCAAGACTGACAGATCCAGAATGGGTCTCCATGAGTTTTGCTTCCTGGGGACTAGAAAGAGCCTTGAGTAAAAACCCTGTCCCATCTCTGAAAGTGGAACCGGTTCTATGGCTTTCATGGCCGAAAGAGATTCCACCTGGTTTAAGGCCTCTGTCCATTGATGTTTTGGAAGGTCTGGCCATCCGCTTGGCCTTGGCAGGGTATGAAAATGGAATTTGTAACCTCTTAAAACCACATCCAGAACCCACTTGTCTTGGGTTATATGAGTCCAATTTTGATAAAAAAGAGAGAGTTTTCCTCCGAGAGGGGCTTCCAGGCAAGAAGTTCCTGCAGCCCAACAGAGGGAGTCATTGAGTTTGTTTCCTATGAGTTTGTGACCTGTCCTCTCCTCCCCTAGGGGTGGAAGAAGTCTACTGTCTTGGTCTATAAGAAGCTTGTGTTTGAGGCCTTCCTCTGGAGCATCTATATCTACCTCTCTGAGGCCTGTCTGAAGTGGGAAAGGACCAATTTTTTAGAAGTCCAATTCCTGCTAAATCTTGGTGGCTGTACTTGTAAGAAATCTTTAACTGTTTGCATGGATTTCGCCTTATCCTCCATCTTTTTAATCACCTCTTCAGCTTTTGACCCAAACAAAACATTATGCTGAACAGGAGCATCCAATAATTTAGCTTTTACTTGTTCTAGCAAATTTTGTTCCTTTAACCATGCATGCCTTCTAATGACTGTGCCGGAGGCAGCAGCCCTACAAGAAGCCTCCAAGGCATCAAATCCACAGTGTAAACCATGCTTCCCAACTTGTTCAGTGGCATGCAATAAGTCATGTAATTCCTTATCATCTGCACAGGCAGAAATGGAAGTAAGCTTTTGTTTTAAAACAGACAAGAGAAATTGCTGGTATTTCAGCATATGAAACTGACAGTTTAAAGCCCTAATGGACAAAGTAGCAGAAGTGTACACTTTTTTGCCCCATCTTTCCAAAGATCTAGAATCCTTTTCAGTGGGAATGGGATTTTTGGCAGAAGCGGCCTTAACTCCCTTAGGACCCTGAGAAATGGTTTCAGGGTCAGCAGAAGGGTTCTTGTATAAAAACTGGTGGGAATCAGGAACCCTGTAATATCTATCAGGCTTAACAGGAGCAGGAGGAAAAGAGTCAGGGGTTAAGTTAGCCTCCGAAAAAGCATCATCCACAATATCCAAAACAGGAGGAATAGCCAGGGGTCTATGTTGGGGGAGAAGAAGAAAATCCCTTAGTCTTTTCTTAGATTCCGAATACTCTTGTCCTTCCCAGTGGAAATGTTCCCTCATTTCATGTAAAGTTTCCCCAAAAGAGAAATCCTCAGGGGGAGAAGCTGAAGGAATGGATTCCTCAGCATCAGAATCCTCATAAGGAGGGAAAGAATATTCCTGGTCAAAAGAAGAAACTGAAGAAACAGAAGCCTGATCAGAGGAATCATAATAAACATCCTGCCTTGGTCTTTTATCTGGAGGGGGATGAGAACCCCTAATCATAGTAAGTAAATCCTCCGCCATCTTGAGTAACTGTTTCTGTGACTTGGGAGCCGGTTCAGAAGAGGCCTGTGTTGCAGTCTTTGATTTAGAAGGAGTCTTTGCCTTTGTCTTTGGCTTTGCCTTTATTAGAAGCTGAGTAGGCCTGAAAACCCCTTCGGAAGCCGGTACCTGCACAGCGGCTCTGGACCCATCCGAAGGAGCATTGTCCGAAGGTCCTGCAATAGAAATATTTAAAGGCCTGGTTGGCTCCTCATGAGAGTCCGTTTCGGCCATCGGTTCTGAAATGGCCGACGACAGGGGCTGCAAAAGCGCCTCACTGACGACGGCCAAACCTGAAGCTGGCTCCGCCAGCGCTATCATCAGATTTGGACCTCGGAGGCCTGTCTTTATCCTTGCGACGTTTGTGAACTCCGGTAGCCGGAACCGTATCCAACGACATTTTGTAGTTAAAGCGCCTACCGAAGTAATGAAAAGCAAAATCGTACCTTCGTTTAATTGTACGTTGATTGAATCTAGCACAAAACCGACAACTAGCTACGTCGTGGTCAGGGCCTAAGCAAGGAATACAGTAAGAATGAAAATCCTTATGAGGTATTTGCTTCCCACATGAAGTACAATTATTAACTTTTTCTGACATCGGACTGGAGCAAGAAAAAGTTTCCCCAACGGGGTACTTAGCTTTGAGTGGAGAAGAAAGTCTTCGGACTGAAGTTTATCAGAAAAAATCGTCAGGAGTCAGCCAACCGGTACTTGCGAACTGCTATCACCGCACGGCAAGAAAGACTGGAGAAGATGGCGTCGGCTGTCAGCTTTGTACTCCTGGCGCTCTGACGTCAGGGAGCATGGTTGAACATCCGACGCCGGACCCAGACTTTGGGATTCTGGCCGACCGAGGACTGCCTGCCGGCAGGGGAGAACCCTACAGTCATGACTGCAACAGTGAAACACGATGAACATCCATGGCTCCAGTTTCCACTCGTGTGGGTCCATGAGATTTCTGCTTAGTTCGTCATGCAGGGTATTCATTTTTCCTGGCAGGAATTGAGCTTGTAGTTGCACTTGGTAGCTCAAGACTGTGTTCCACAATGCCATGGCTAGTCTAAAGAGGGAGTAGGAATGTGTACCCCCCTGCTTGTTTATGTACCACATAACCGTGGTGTTGTCCGTCTTTACCATTAGTTGTCCTGGATGAATGTAGTCCTTGAAGGCTGTCAGAGCATTCTGTACAGCTAACATTTATTTTTGATTGATATGTAGGTGCATTTGATTTGGGTTCCATTTGCCCTGAATGGACTTCCCTGCCAGGTGAGCCTCCCCCATGCATAGTCTGATGCGTCTGTAGTTAGGGTTTGAGTGGCAGGGGGTAGTGTGAATGGCAGCCTTGTTTTGGTGGCAGGCCTCTGCCCACTATAGGAACTCCAGATGTAGGATAGGTATGATAGGAATCATTGTTTCCAGGCCGTGACAATGTTGACTCCATAGACTTTTTAAGTACCACTGAAGTTTCCTCATATGCAATCTTGCATATGGAATTAGAAAAATGCAGGAGGCCATGAACCCCAAGGCTTGCAGTATTTGCCTTACAAAAAGCAGGGTTTTAGTGGTCACTTGTTTGAAGTAAGATACCAAATGAATTTGCTTTTCTGGCATGAGGAAAGCCCTTTGGGCAGTTGTATTCAAGCTTGCACCCAGGAATGTAATCTGTTGAGAGGGTACCAGTTGTGATTTATTTTCGTTTATAGTGTACCCTAGACAAGTTAGAACCTTTTTTACAAACGCCAGATGATTTATAAATAAGGCCTAGTTTTCTGCCTGAATTAGGCAATCGTCCAGGTATGGATATATTTGAATATTTCTTTGCCTGCAAAATGCAATTACTGGAACCAGGCACTTTGTGAATACCCTGGGTGCAGAGAACTGATAATGCAAATAGCCTGCTTTGAAGCCTAGGTATCTACTGCAAGATTCCCTGATTGGGATATGCAGGTAAGCTTCTTTTAAATCTAGAGTTGCCAACCAGGCATCTTTGCCTAGCATAGGAAGTAACTAGTGAAGAGTCAGCATCTTGAATTTTGGAATGTCCAGAAAGGTGTTTAGAGTAGACAGGTCCAAAATTGGATGCCATGATTTGTCTTTTCTGGGTACCAGGAAAGCCTGGAATAGAAACCTTGCCCCTTTTCCTCTTCTGGTACCGGATGAATAGCTCCCATGTTTAAGAGGGAAAGTACTTGTTTCTGAGCCTCTGCCTACTGATTTGGGGGGAGGTCTGGCCACCCGTTTGGTGTTGGCAATGTGTGGAAATGAAATCTGTATCCCTGGGACACTATATTTAAAACCCATTTGTCCTGGGTTTTCAGTTCCCAGTTTTTTACATGAAGAGCAATCTTTTCCCCCAAAGGAGCGACTGAAAGGTAAGTGCTTGGCAATTTTAAAGGAAAGTTATCGAGACTGTTTGCCATAGGGGGGTGTCTTGTTATTTCCAGATTTGGAAGTGGAGGCTCCCCATTGCTTAGTTCTGAGAGTCCCTTGGGACTGAAACGTGGTGCTTTTGGTGTGTCTGGGTTTGGATTGAGTGGATCTGGAAGGAGCTGGAAAGGATCAATTCTTAGTAGGCCAGTGCCTACTAAATCTTGGAGGTTGCACTTGTAAGAAATCTTTCACAGTTTGCATAGATTTAGCTTTATCTTCCATCATTTTTAGAACTTCTTCAGCCTTACTGCCAAACAGGCGGCCCTAATTTAAAGGAGCATCCAACAATTTTGCTTTAACATGATCAGGCAGAGATTGCTCCTTAAGCCAAGCATGACTTCTAAGCACAGACCCAGTAACCGAGTAACTGCAGCCCTGCAAGAGACCTCTAAGGAATCAAAACCACATTGCAAAGTATGTTTTCCAACTTGTTCAGCAGAATGCAATAAATCCTGTAAATCTTTATTTCCCACACAGTCAGAAATCAACATCATTTTCTGTTTAAGCAGTCCCATAATATGCTGTTGATATTTTAGCATATGAAATTAGCAGTTTAAAACCCTGATTGCCAAGGTTGCAGAAGTATAAACCTTTTTAACCCATCTATCCAGCACCCTGGAGTCTCTATCAGAAGGGGTAGGATTTTTAGCAGTAGAAGTCTTAATGCCCTTGGGCTCCTGAGAAATGGTTTCTGGATCTGCAACAGGATTTTTGAAAAGGAACTTGTGGGACTCAGGAACCCTGTAGTATGTGTCAGGTTTACTAGGAGCCACAGGCAGGGAATCAGGAGCCATATTGGATTCTGAAAACACATCAACAATGTCTAGTACAGGAGGTATAGCCAAAGGCCTATGCTGAGTAGAAGAAGAAAATCCCTAAGCCTCTTTTTAGATTCAGAAAATTCTTGACTTTCCCAGTGGAATTGCTCCCTTAAGGTATGTAAAGTTTCCCCAAAAGAAAAGTCCTCGGGGGGGCAGAGGGAATGGAATCCTCTGCATCAGAATCCTCATAAGTAGGCATGGACAAATCCAGGTCATTGGAAGAATTAGAAGAAACAGAATCCTGATCAGAAGATTCATAGTTCAGTCCTAGCCTCTTAAAAGGGGAAGGGGCTTGACTGCCCCTGATCAGAGTAATAAGATCTTCAGACTTTTTGATCATTTGTTTTTTAGGCATAGGGGCCTGAACATGTGGCCTGGCCATCGTTTTTTTAGACATAGATCGAGATTTAGGCCTTAGAATAGAAGGTGGAGTCGGTTTAATATGAAAGTCTGTAGGTCTAAAAACACCCTCAGAAGCCGGTGCTTGCACAGCGGCTCCAGACCCATCCAAGGTAGAGAGATCCACGGGTTCCATTGGTGAAGCACCTCGCGGCATACCGGACTCCGAATGGGTCTCAGTAGAGGCCTGCGAGTCAGAAGTAGCGGGTATCAGGGACTGCGAAAGCACCTCACTGAGTACCGGCAAACTGGCGACTGGCTTAGGAGAAGCGTCACTGGCAGTTTTCGACTTCAACAGCCTGTCTCTGTCTTTTTCTTTGTGTTTTTTCAGAATTATGGTAGTCGGATGGCTAACTGACGTCATTTCTGGATAATTAAACTGAGAACCGAAATATTTAGAGGCAAAAATGTACCGACGACGGATAGTGATTAAATAAGGCACAAAAACGACAGCAAGGTACGTCGTGGTCAGGGCCTAGGCAAGGAATACAGTACAAATGAAAATCTTTATGGGGTATTTGCTTCCTACAAGTAATGCAATTATTAACTTTTACTGACATCAGTAAGGAGCAAGAAAAAGTTTCCCCAACGAGGTATTTAGCTATAAGTTGAAGACTTCGGCTCTGAAACTCGAAAATGAAAATTTCAGGAGTCGGTCGACTGGCACTTGCGAACTGCTTCTGCTTTGGGCACCGCACGGCAAGAAAGACTGATGTAATGGCGTCGGCTGCATGTTTTATACCCCTGACGATCTGACGTCATGGAAGAAGGGACAGCAACCGACGCAGGACCCAAGACTTTGTTAATCAGGCTGACTGAGGGCAACCTGCCAGCAGAGTACCCAAATGTAATGACTGCAACAGTAAAACACGAAGAACATCTAATAAAATACAATATAATATTTTCAGAAACCAGCTGCAGCTGCTTGTTGTAATACAAAACATGCAGGTCTGACTACTCAAATGTATTATGAAATGATTTTTCATGGAGTGATAGGACCTAAATCTGGGTAAACACAGTTTCACTACAAATTCAGGGGCAAAATTCACCAGGGGAAGACTTCGTACAGACAGTCATGGGGGCTGTGTGCCCTCAATGGTATTCTGGCAAATAAGACTCTGTTATGAAAAGGGGAGATAACACTCTGGACTTGGTTCTCACCAACATAGGTGACTGCTGCACCACTCTCATAGTATGTTTTTCCCTGGTGAGATCAGATCATTGGTCTCTTCTCAGTCGAAGTTTCTATCCCTCCCATCCCCCAACACTCCTGTAAGCAGGCTAAAAAACTTCTCAAAAGCTGAATACAACCTCCTGATGGAGGGTATCAGTAGCTTCACACCACCCCTTCAGAGGATGCAGACAACTATGCTGAGCATTATGCCAGTGCAGTATACAAGCACTTGTACAATTGCATGGACTGAGCCAAACCAAACAGAATTAAAACCTGCTCCTCGAGGAAACACAAACCTGTCTGGTGAACATCCTCAATCAAGAGGCTTTACAACAAAAGAAAGAAACTGTTGTCTAAGGGTAAAAAGGAACAAATTCCAAACTGAAAACACTCCCTTCATAGCCTCAACAAGCTAATTAGATCACTAGTGAAACCTCCAAAGCCAATTATGAAGCGGTACTAGCCTCTGAAACAAAGGGAAACCACAAAGTCTTCTTCAGTTACGTCAAAAACCTCTTTGGCAAAGCCCAGGTTTGTTCCAAATTAGTACTTAACAGTATCAGTTACACTGATCCTGTTGACTTAGCCAACCTGCTAGGAGACAGGTTCAGCGTAAACTTCACCTCCCCAAAGGCTCACTCGACATCCCCGATATTCGTCCCACACCTCACATCTCTGTAGATCAAGTGTTAAATGCCCTATCCAAGGCATGGCTTCCATGGGACCAGACAGTATACCAGGCTGTATTCTGCACCATCTCCAGCAAGAATTAGCTTTGTCACAGAGTATCCTATTCAACCACAGACTAAGTACAGGCTTCATTCCAGCAGAGTGGAGAACTGTCATTTTCATCCCTTTGCACAAAGGTGGTGCCATTACTGACCTTGGAAACTATCGCCCCATTAGCTTGACAAATCTGATCTGTAAAGCCATGGAGCATATTATCATGGATCTCATAAACAAGGACATAGGCAATCTCCAAGCACTTGACCCCACCCAGTTCAGATTCATCAAGGGCAGATCTTGCCTGTTGAAACTGGTTGACTTCTTTGAGAATGTCACCAAGGCCCTGAATGAGGGAAAGTCAGTACACACAGCTTTCCTTGACTTGGCCAAGGTCTTTGACACAATCCCCCACTCAGGCATCATCGAAAAGCTAAAACAAGTTGGTGTAAATCCCTATCTCAACAGATGGGTGGCCAACTGGCTCATCCATAGGACCCACAAGGTCAAAATAGGTGCATCCACCTCTGACTGCAGACCTGTCACTAGTGGTGTCCCCCAGGGTTCTGTCCTGGGACCCCTACTGTTTGGCATCTACTTCTCAGAGGTCCAGGCAAAGACAAAAGGCATGTGGCTGACCAAGTTTGCAGATGACTGTAAGCTGGGTGCGGTCACGGACTCCCCAAATGATGTTAACATACTGCAAGAGGGTCTCACAACAATAAATGACTGATGATAAAGTCATGGCCTTAAGTTAAATGCAAACAAATGTATTAACATACCATTCAGCAAAAACATGGCCTCTGCTGATTACCACTTCAACGGAAACACCCAAGCACACAACCTGTGGTGAGAGACCTGGATACTTGACAAGAATCTCACATTCGACCATCAAGTAGGGGCAGTGGTCAGAAAAGCCTTTTACTTGGTTCATCTCATAAGTAGATGGATTGCATCCAGAAAAAAGGAGGTCATTACCTCTCTGTACTCCTCCCTCATTAGGCCAATAATTCAGTAATGTTTCGTTTGATATGTACCTCTCCGAACACCTGCACCAACTGGAAAGGCCACAGAAATACCTCACAAAGAGAATCCATGGCCTCAAACACTTGTCCTATATCGACAGGCTGACATCACTATCACTCTACTCAGCATCATACAGACTGTTCAGCGGTGATGTGTGTCTTGACTACAAGGCAATTTTGGAGTCTAACTCCTCATGCATTACCTGCACGAAAGTCCTAAATCTAATATGCAACATCAACAAAACCTGCTGGAGAGACAAGTTTGTCTCTCAGAGGCTGCTCTGTCTCCAGATTAGACTTCCCATACAAGTCAAACTGAATACCTCTCTGACCCTCTTCAAGCACAACCATGACAAGAGGATGGGAAACCACAAATTTGTCCAATAGTTGCACCTGTGTCCTTCATTGACAGGCGCGACAGATGCTGACTGAAGATTCTTTTTTTGAGGGGATAAATTCTTGGCTAAGCTTGTAAGGGCCTCAGGGCCATTAGCCTAGTAATCTCCTATGATCCTATGGACCTAATCCCACCCCAGTGTAGTGACGTGTATACCTGCACTGGCATAGGAAGTGCCATATTTTACTTCAGTGTCCAAGGAGGAAGTGTTCCACTCTAAACTGAAAGTTCAGGAGTACCTACAGACTCATCTGGTTTCGTTCATGTAAATTTGTCTTAGACTTATTAGGAGACTAAATGTTCATAGGTTCATAGTTTAGTACTAAGCTAACTGCCCTTGGGAGCCATTTTAAGCCTAGCCAATTATCCCTTGTGAGACTCAAACCCTGCACCTTGTGTTTGTAAGGCAAACACCTTAGCCATTAAGCCACCCTCCCACATAAATAAAACACCTCTGTCAGTCTCGAACCCCGGACCTTGCACACACTACACAACATGAAGTACCACTAAGCCACAGTAGATATAAATAAACAGCCTTTGTTGGTCTAAACCCAAGGACCCTGTATACTACAGTCACAGTAGTTAACCACTAAGCCAAAAAAAAAGCAGCAGTCTCAAGTGTCGAGCCTATGACCTTGGGCACTATAGTCAGAAGAATATACCACTACACCATCCCAGCTTTGCACTTTTCTTTACATTTTGATCTTTTTTTTGAGGTTTTTCTAAACGTTTCTGAAATACTAAGACTAGCAGTAGAAGACTGACAAGTAACTTTCATTTTATAAATGCAAGTGAAAATTCTTTGATCTCCTAGATGAAGTTTTCTTCCTAAAAGAAAAACACTGAATATGACACTGGATACCATGTTCTTCCTTCAAATAAACAAACACTGTAAAAGTGGGTATCATTGGAAAAAGCTGACAGCCACAACAACTCTTGTTGCTGAACCTCTCAGAGGATCTCACTGTTCAAGTACATATCAAATTTACCACCTACGTTTATGTGAACAGTCAAAAAATGAAAGAAAAACATTTTAAATACTAAAGATAAGGGGCATAACTGAATAAGTGATCGATGAACACAATCATAGCTTGGATTGCAAAAAAGAACCGAGTAAGACATTGTCAGTGTGCTCTTACAGACTGCCCTTTAATAGCCAAAGAGTGAGACTTCAGCTGTTTGCCATACAACATCTAGAAAATACCTGACCAACTACTGCTAAGTCAAAATGCTGCCAAAATTGCAATTCATCTAACATCCACCCTGCCCCCTATTACCTCCCGCCCCAGTGGTCCCACCTTTATTGCACTCAAACCCCTCCCATCTTTCCAATAGCCAACCATAGCACTAACCCAACACTACCTCCTCCATCTTCCCACTACTATCACACCTCCTCAACTAACATGTACAAGCATACCTTTCCTATGCTCACTGCATGCACTCTCCTTGCATATCTTACATCCTACCAAAGATCCATCATTCCCCCACTCAACCACTACCACTGTACTACTACTCACACGACCACTCATGTCTCACCCACACTCAGCTCCCCTCCCACCAGCTCAAGAACCATCCCTATGCACCCCCCACATATTCTACCAACTATATTACTCAAACATAAAGCATCCCTACAACTTAACATAGTAACCTTCCCACCATACCTATTACCCACAGAGCACAATCATAAAGTTTCCCTTATAAATAAACACATTCAAAAACTGAGAAAACTAATAATCTCATGCATATCAAAACTAGCCCTAAGTGGAGACTTCCACCCCAACCCTGGCCCTACCATCTCCAACCCCAATCCTCATAATCAGACTAGAAACCACAACTTCTCCCATATTACAGCCAATAGAAAGCTAAGTGACTTCCTTCTACTAAGCCTAAATATTAGAAGTATATCCAACAAAGTCCATGAACTCCATGCCATCATAGACTTGTACTCCCCAGATATAGTCATGCTGACAGAAACCCGGCTAAAACCTCACATTACCAGTGAGCAAATACTCCCCTACAGGTTACGGCATACTAAGAGTAGACTGGCTAAACAAAAAAGGAGGTGGTGTAGCTATAATATTTAAACAGCATCTAAACATCCAGATCGTAAAATCATCAGCTCCACAAATAGGCAATGAAGAAATAATATATACCAACCTCAAAATTAACCAAAACAAAATTACTGAACCTACACACATTGCCAACATACTGGCTGACAGGTTCAGTGCAAACTTCTCCCCCCCCCTCCCCCCCAAAAGGAGAGATATCTATTCCAGAGGATTGTAGCCCCCCCAAACATCTCCAACGCCCAGGTGAGAACTGCCCTCACTAAGGCAAAAAACACAGCATCCATGGGACCGGATGGTGTCCCCGGCTGTGTGCTTCATGAACTCAACGAGGAATTAAACCCACAGTTAGGACAGCTGTTTAATCTTAGCCTCACCTCAGGATACATACCCAAGGAGTGGCGCGGCGACTGTGGTCCCACTTCATAAGGCGGTGCCTCCACAGACCCTGGAAATTACCGCCCATTAGCTTGACAAGCCTTATCTGCAAAACCATGGAGAGGATCATAATGGAACTCATAAATAAAGACATAGGGAACTTGCAGACTTTGGATCCAACCCAGTTTGGCTTTGTCAAAGGCAGATCCTGCCTCTTAAACTTGGTTGACTTTTTCGAGACAGTCACCAAGGCCATTGATGAGGAAAGGCAGTCCATACAGCCTACCTCGACCTGGCAAAGGCCTTCGACACAATACCCCACTCAGGTATCATCGAAAAACTCATCAGCTTGAATGTAAACCCATACATCACAAGATGGGTTGCAAACTGGCTAAGTGACAGAACCCACAGGGTCAGAGTTGCTGGAGCCATGTCAGACTCAAAGCCTGTCACAAGTGGTGTCCCACAGGGCTCAGTCCTGGGTCCACTCTTGTTCGGCATCTACTTTTCTGAAGTACAAGCAAACACAGGAGGGTTATGGCTGACAAAGTTTGCAGATGACTGCAAACTGGGCCATAGTCGAAAACACATCTGACACAGATATCCTCCAGAAGGGCCTCACAGAAACGAATAACTGGTGCCAGAGCCATGGCCTGAAGTTAAACGCCAAAAAATGCATAGTCATACCCTTCGGGAAAAACAAGGTTACCCTAGCTACCATATAGGTGGCAATCCACTGAGCACAGAAAAAGTCATCAGAGATCTGGGGACCCAGGTTGACAGTAGCCTTTCGTTTGACACTCATGTTGCTAAAGTAGTTAGGAAAACCTTCTATATCACCCACCTGATCATGAAGGGATTCACATCTAGATCAAGGGAGGTCATCGTCCCCCTGTACTCATCACTCATTAGACCTATGATTGAGTACAATGCCCTGTTCGTAATGTATCTGACCAGACACCTGCTGCAGCTTGAAAGGCCCCAAAAGTTCCTCACCAAAAGGATAAAGGGTCTCAAAATATGTCTTATGCTGCCCGACTGAAAGAACTCCAGTTCTATTCAGTCTCATACCGCTTGCTCAGAGGTGACCTGTGCCTGACATATAAGGCCATGTCAAACCCAGATTTGATGAATATGCTTCACCTCAAAAAATCTAGATCCCTCAGAACCACAAGGGCGGAGACTTAAACCTTGACACGGTTATAAATAGAACGTGCTGGAGGGACAGATTCATCACCCAGAGACTCCCTATGCTGTGGAACAAAATCCCGGTACATGTGAGGCAGAGCACCTCTCTGGCCTTGTTCAAGAGGAATCTTGACCAATGGATGGGAGATTGCAGATATACCCCAGGGATTACTTCAGTGTCACTGCTTGACAGAGGCACAGCAAAATGATAGACATAGTTTTTATTCAAACTAAAGGGGTGGTGAAAGCCACATAACTATGGGCTAGGCTTATAAATGCCCTTGGGCAGATAGCCTAGTATGAACCTATGAACCTATGAACCTATCAACATAATTGGATGCTACTTCCCACCTGGCCAAAACATCCCTCCACTAGAAAACCTCCTCAGTTGGTCTACCCACCATCTCCCCCAAGAAACTATCATCTTATTTGATTTCAATATTGACTGGCAATCCTGTTCTGACAACAATCCAACCCATCATGTACACCTTTCATGGCTTCACCCAACTAGTCCAGTCACCAACCAGGATAAATAAAAACTCCAGCAAGCACACTACCCTGGATTGGATACTAGTCAGTAAGAGCCCCCAGTCATATACAACAGGCTGCTTATCAGATAGCCTCAGTGATCACTCCCCAACTTTCCTACTCAAAAAATACCTATACCAAGCTAAACCTGTCATCTTCCGTCAAATAAGTAAAAAACTAAACTTTGACCCACTCACATTCATCTCATCCCTCAAAGAATGTAACTAGCATCCTCTAAAGTACCTCAGTCTAGATGACGCAGTTGAATTTTTTAATACTACCTTCCTGAACATCCTTAATTACCATGCCCCCATAAGATTTTCCAGAACCAAAGCACAACCCTCCCCATAGCTACAGAAAACCACTAAGTCAGAAATGAAAAAAGTACAGTTTTGTACCTACCATAAATGTAGATGTTCGAGTGGTTATGCTGCTGCAGTCATCACACTTGGGTTATCCTGCCGTCAGGCGGTCCCGCAGTCGGCCTGAATTCCAAAGCCTTGGTCCGGCGTCGGTTGTCGTCGCTTCTTCCCTGACGTCAGTGCGGCAGGGGTATAAAAGAGGCAGCCGACGCCATTTTCTTCAGTTTTTCTTGCCCCAGATGTCAGGTGCCCCAACTAAGAAGGCAAAATAAGAAACTTGCAAAACATACCCTAATGCAAAACAATGGTACTAGTTGTAAGCAAATACACCATATAGACATGCATCCCAAAGGTTGAAGCACATGGAGGTATAAGAAAAGCCTTGCTAGGAGAGGGGATGGTGGGAAGGTAACCTGGACTGCAGCAGCATAACCACTCAAACATCTACATTTATGGTAGGTACAAAACTGTACTATGTTCATCGTGCTATGCTGCTGCAGTCATCACACTTGGGTAGAGTCCCAAAGCTATGGTTGGGTGGCAGGAGCTAAACTGGGTTAGGTGCAGCTAAGATGCCCTGCAGAACTGCAGTGGCAAACCCAGCTCTGGTTTTTGAGTATAGAGGAAGGTGGCAATGCTTGGTGAAGGTGTGCACTGAACTCCAGGTAGCTGCCTCCAGGATGTCCTTTGTTGGGACTCCTCGGAGGAAGGCTGTTGAGGTTGCTGTAGCCCTGGTAGAGTGTGACCTAATACTAGCAGGCACTGCCTTCCCGTGGTGTGAGTAGCAAAAGCGGATGCAATTTGCTATCCATTTGGAGATGGTCTGCTTTGAAATAGGCTTTCCTTCTGAACCTGGTGCATAGGATACAAGGAGTTGGTCAGATTTTCTGTAGGCCTTTGTCGTCCAAATAGTAACGTTACTGTCTGTGAATGTCCAAAGAGTGAAGGAGTCTTTCTCCTTTACTCTGTGGGTTTGGATAAAAGGTGGGCAAGTGTATGGTTTGATTGAGAGCCACATTGGATACTACCTTTGGCATGAAGGAAGGGTTGGTGCGTAGAGATACTCTGTTCCTGATGGAAAATGATGAAAGGTTCCACTGCCATAAGTGCCTGCAGTTCTGAGACTCTGCGTGCTGAGGTGATAGCCAGGAGCAGGGCTGTTTTCCATGACAAGTATTGAAGCTCTGCTGAAAAGGCATGTTCGAAATGAGGAAGTGTTAACTTTTCCAGAACAAAATTTAGATCCCAAGTTGGAGTTGGTGGTGTTCTGGGGGGTCTTATATTCTTTGCCCCTCTGAGAAACTGCCTTAGCAAAGGATGAGAGAAAATGGGAGGAACCGTATCATATTGGGCTGAAATGGCTGAAGCATGGATCTTTATGGATGAGAAAGAAAGGCCTTTGTGTAGCATCTCAGTTAGATATTGGAGTATGTGCGGAATATTTGGGATGCCAGGATTTAGGCTTCTGGCCTGGCTCCATACACAAAATCTTTTCCATTTGTCTGAGTAAGTTTCCTCCTGGCCTCCAAAATCACATTCTAGACATTCTTTGAGAGAAGTGTTGTTGGATAATTTAAGGTATTTTCCATGCAGCTAGATTTAAGGTCCTTAGCTGACTGTGAAGGATCTGAGAGTTTTGTTGGGTTAACAGCAGAGGGAATTGAAGTAAGATCCATGGAGGGCTGCTTGTCAAGTTTCGTAGTAGTGGGTACCAGCGTTGACGTGGCCAGTCCAGAGCAATGAGGATCATCTGTGGTCTCTCTGATCTGGCTTTCAGTAACACCTGGGTCAGTAGAGGCAGGGGTGGGAAGGCGTAGACTGACAATGCTGTTCAACTGAATGATAGGGCATCCACTTTCCAGGCCAGGGGATGATAAGTCCTTGTGCAAAATATTTGTAGCTGGCAATTGTTGGTTGAGGCAAACAGATCTATGTCTGGTGGTCCCCACCTTTGAGTTATCATTGAGAATACTCGTGGGTGTAGTCTCCACTCTTGAGGGTCTGTTAAATTTCTGCTTAATTTGTCTGCCAAAATGTTTTCTTTTCCTGGCAGGAATTGTGCTTGCAGTTGTACTTGGTAAGCTAATGCTGTGTTCCACAAGTCCATTGCCTGTCTGCATAGTGGGTAGGAGTGCGTTCCTCCTTGTTTGTTTATGTACCACATTACTGTGGTGTTGTCCGTCCTTATTAGAAGTTGTCCTGGATGCAAGAGGTCCTTGAAGGCTGTTAGTGCATTTTTTACAGCTAGCATCTCCTTCTGATTGATGTGTAGTTGCCTTTGGCTTGCAGACCATTTGCCCTGTATGCATTGTCCTGCCATGTGTGCACCCCAGGCATAGTCTGATGAATCTGTTGTCAAGGTTTGATTTGCTGGAGGTGAGACAAAATGAAGGCCCTTGTTTACTTGGCATGCTTGAGCCCACCATAGAAACTCTTGTTGAAGGCAGGGAATGAGAGGTATACTTGCTTCGAGGCTGTGTCTGTGTTGGGACCATACACCTTTTAGGTACCATTGTAGTTTTCTCATATGCAGCCTTGCATATGCAGTTAGTTGAATGCAGGATGCCATGTACCCCAATGCCTGCAGGAATTTCCTTGCAGTGAGCTGGGTAGAAGCTGCCATCTGTTTGAAGTACTGAGCCAGTTGTTTTTGCTTTTCTGGCGTGAGGTAAGCCATCTGGACCACTGTATTCAAGCTGGCATCCAGGAAAATTATTTCTTGTGAGGGTATTAGTTTTGACTTCTTTTTGTTTACTGTGTACCCTAGGCAACTTAGCAACTTTGTTACAAATGCCAGATGCTGTAGTAAGATGTCTTTGCTGTCCGTTTATATCAGGCAGTCGTCCAGATATGGATAAATTTGTATTCCTCGTTGTCTGCAGTATGCAATTACTGATGCCAGGCATTTCGTGAATACTCTGGGTGCAGTAGATAAGTCAAAGGGCAATGCAGAGAATTGATAATGCGTTGTGCCTGCCAAAAATCTGAGGTATCTTCTGCAATCTTGTCTGATAGGGACATGCAGGTATGCCTCTTGAAGGTCCAACGTTACCAGCCAAGATTTCTTGCCCAGCATGGGAAGAAGCTGCTGTAGTGTGAGCATTTTGAATTTGGGAATGTCCAGGTACGTGTTTAGAATTGAAAGGTCTAAGATGGGTCTCCAGGCTTTGTCCTTTCTTGGTACTAGAAACAGTCTTGAGTAAAAACCTTGACGTTGTTCTCTTGCAGGTACCTTTTAAATTGCTTTCATGTTCATGAGAGCTGGAATTTTCTTTTGTGCCTCTGCCCATTGATTTGTTGGCAGATTTGGCATGTCTCTCATCCATGGTAAAGTGTGAAAATGAAATCTGTAGCCTCGGGTAATAATATCCAGAACCCATTTGTCCTTTGTTATGATATGCCAGTTTTGTGGGAAAAGAGCCAGTTTTCCTCCTAGAGGTGCTGCCTGGGCAATTTTGCTTGGCAGGTGAAGAGGAAAGTCATTGAGTTTGTTTTCTGAAGGGTTGAGATCTGTCGTCTCCCCCTCTTTGAGTTGTTGCTTGCCATTGTCTAGGCCTGAAGGAACCTTGTGCCTGGCCTCTGCCCCTAGGGCGTCTGTACCTGCCCCTTTGGGGTCTGTCTGAAGCAGGAAAGGACCAGTTTTTTGATGGCCAGTTTCTGCTGAAGCGAGGAGGTTGTACCTGTAAAAAATCTTTAACTGTTTGCATTGATTTTGCCTTTTCTTCCATCTTCTTTAAAACTTCCTCTGTTTTGATACCAAATAACGCATCCTTTTGCAGTGGAGCATCCAGTAACTTTGCTTTGACATGCTCTGGTAAGGTCTGCTCTTTTAGCCAAGCATGTCTACATATTACAGACCCTGTTGACTGCTGCTCTACATGAGGCCTCCAAAGAATCAAAACCACACTGCAAGAAATGTTTTCCCACTTGTTCTGCTGCATGCAACAAATCTTGTATCCCTTTGAAATCTAGTTGATCTGTTTGAGAGATCATTTTCTGTTTTAACTGAATAAGCAAGTACTGCTGGTATTTAATCATGTGGAATTGGCAGTTTAATGCCCTCATGGCCAAAGTGGCAGAGGTATACACTTTTTTCCCCCATCTTTCTAATGCCCTTGAATCTCTTTCCGCAGGTAGTGGATTCTTAGCAGTAGAGGCCTTAACCCCTTTGGGACCCTGGGAAATGGTTTCTGGGTCTGCAGCAGGGCTTTTATATAAAAACTTGTGAGAGTCAGGGACTCGGTAGTATCTGTCAGGTTTAGGTGGTGCTGGAGGTAAGGAATCTGGATTTAGACTGGATTCAGTGTAGACATCATCCAGAATGTCTAAAACAGGAGGAATGGCTAAGGGTCTATGCTGAGGTAGAAGAAGAAACTCACAGAGTCTTTTCTTGGAGTCAGAGTAATCTTGTCCTTCCCAGTGGAAATGCTCTCTCATGGTGTGCAGGGTTTCCCCAAAAGAGAAGTCTTCAGGGGGGGAAACAGAGGGAATAGACTCCTCGGCATCTGAGTCTTCATAGAGAGGGAAGGGGTAATCCTGTTCCTCAGAATCTGCTGAGGAAATGGATTCCTGATCAGAAGGAGGTAAATCTTCCTCCAGTCTAGGCCTTTTGTCAGGAGGGGGCTGGGAACCTCTGATAAAGGTAATCAGGTCCTCCGCCATTTTGAGCATCTGTTTTTTAGGCATAGGAGCCTGTGTGGATGTCTGTGGACCCAGTTTCTTAGCCTTTGGAAGTTTAGCATATGATTTAACGGAGAGAGTCGTCGGTTTAAAGACGCCTTCTGAAACCGAAGGCCTGTCCATATTGTCCGGATCGCCGCCAGTGCTGGCGTCCGCGAGCTGTGGATGAACCGGCTCCAGTGGCCCAGTAGATTCTGACTGAGAGGCAGTCGTATTTTCTAAATCTGCGGTAGTCAGGGGCTGCGTAGGCTCCTCACTGAATACCGAAGATCCGGCGGCAGGCATAACCGAGACCTCGGTATGTGGTCTAGGCCTAGGTTGCCTGTCTTTGTCCTTGCGTTTTTTAAACATAGCGGTAGTCGGAGGTTCCGACGACATAATGTAGTTGAATTTTCTGCCAAAATAATGTCGGGCGGTGTCAGCCCGATGCTTAATAGTGCGTTTATTGAACCTAGCGCAAAACCGACAACTGGAAATGTCGTGGTCTGGGCCTAGGCAAGGAATACAATAAGAATGAAAATCCTTATGAGGTATTTGTTTCCCACAAGAAATACAATTATTAACTTTGTCTGACATCGGTCTGAGGCAAGAAAAGTTTCCCCAACGGAGTACTTAGCTTTATAGAAGACTTCGGCTGAAATTCTGTTCGAAAATCTCAGGAGCTGGCCGAACGGCACTTGCGAACTGCTTCTGCTTCGGGCACTGCGCGGCAAGAAAGACTGAAGAAAATGGTGTCGGCTGCCTCTTTTATACCCCTGCCGCACTGACGTCAGGGAAGAAGCGACGACAACCGACGCCGGACCAAGGCTTTGGAATTCAGGCCGACTGTGGGTCCGCCTGACAGCAGGGTAACCCAAGTGTGATGACTGCAGCAGCATAGCACAATGAACATCAGGGATAAAGCCTGGGAGCACTGGTGCAAAACCAAAACCCCCTCAGCTAGACAGAATTTCCTAGAACTACGCAATAGAGTCAAAAAGCTAATAAAACAGGACAAATTCCAATACTACCAGTCTGCCCTAGATTCCTCGCAACACAGCCCCAAACAATTCTGGTCCTCCATAAACTCCATCCTCCATTCAGGTAAAGTCAGTACCCCTCCTGCTAACATCCCTCACTCCTCAGAAAATATTGCTACCTCATTCAACACATACTTCACCCAAACCATACTATCACTAGCTAAACAACATAATCCCCCTCCCCTCCAACCCACACCTTCAACTAGTAATCTCCCCACTGCCTTCTCTTTTTCTCCTGTACCTACCTCCAACATAAAAAAACTCTTAACTAAACTTAAACCCACCAAATTAGCAGCAGACAACCTCCCAAGTGAATACCTACAAATCGCAGCTGATGCTCTGGCCTACCCAGTATCCATCTTGATTAACCGATCTCTGTCAGAAAGTTACGTTCCCACACTGTGGAAAGTATCACATATAATTCCCCTCCACAATGGCGGAACCTCCGCAGAACTAACCAATTACCACTCCATAGCTATTCTCTCTCCACTCTCCAAAATACTAGAGAGATGTATACACTCTCAGGTCTCAGACTACCTCCTTACTAACAACCTCCTTTCCAGTACTCAGCATGGTTTCCGACCAAACCATAGCACCACCACTGCCTTACTCTCCTTTACTAACACTATCCTTCAGCATAAAAACAATGGCTATCTCTCCTCTGCTACTTTCCTCGACCTATCTAAAGCATTTGACATGGTCCCACACAAACAACTTATCTCTGTCCTCAATAACCTATCCTTCTCACAATCAGTCACCAACTGGTTTCAGAGTTACCTGTCTGACCGCCAACAATCCGTTGTATGGCAGAATGACATATCTCCCCAACTACCTGTCTCCATAGGGGTTCCCCAAGGATCCATCCTTGGACCCCTACTCTTCTCTGTTTACACCAATAATCTAGCTTCTGCCACCAAACATGGCACACTCATACAATACGCAGATGACTCGACCATCATCTGCTCAGCCCAGTCCCTACCCAAACTGCAAAAAGTCACACAGGAAGCCTTTTCCTCTGTTAAAATATGGTTATCCAATGCCCAATTAATACTCAACCCAAACAAAACTAAACTACTCATCTTCCAACCCACCAAACATACTCAAAACAACTCTCACTTTAACATCACAGCAAAAGACAACACCACTATATACCCAACTGAACACACCAAATTGCTAGGAGTGGAAATAGACAATAAACTAAAATTTGACATTCACATATCCATGACCATAAAAAAAAGTCCACAAAAAAACTAGGAGCGTTATACAGAAATAAGCAATTTCTCACCAAAGCAGCAAAGATTTCAATAGCAAATTCCCACCTTATCTCCACCCTACTTTATGCCTCTCCAATATATACCAACCTAAGGCAATGTGATCTAAACAAGCTAGAGACCTGCTACAACAAAATCGCCAAATTCGCCACAGGGCATCCTACCGTAGTCACCACTGTCTCTCACTTGCTGAACTGGGCTGGCTTGAACTCCCTCACCTCCTTCAGTGGTATCAACTCTCACTCACCCACAAACTAGTAAACCATCCACTAAATGTCCCATCCCTCCAGAATCTACTCCAACCCTATCGCACCACCAGACCACTAAGATCCAGCAACAAAAATCACTTGCAGATCACTAAAGCCAATAACTCTGTTGGCGAAGCACTATTCTCTTGCGCCATAGCCAAATTATGGAACTCACTCCCACCCACAATTACCTCCGTACCATCAAGCACCCACTTCAAAACTTTACTAAAAGCGCACCTAAAAACATGCTGGCTATGCCCTTGCAACTCCCACTCTAATATCATCCACCCCATCCAACCACTACCTTTCTTTCCACTCCACTAACTACCTTGATTATAGCAAGCTCAGATGCTCATAAGCCTAGTACTTATTATACAGCAGGAACTTCTCATTGTAACATTTGTTAATAAGAAGTTATGTACCTACCATAACGTTCCATGTTAGTTGTCTTCTCTTGCCTTCTTTCTTGCTTGATGGGTTCGGAGCCGATCCCTCGGCTCCGACTCGGCACTTGCTAAGCTCGAGAGTCACTTTTACCAGCTCGAGGCAGCCCCATATCCCATGATGCAAGGCGGTAAGTACCCAGATCTCGTTTGTTGACAAAGGGCAATAGCACCAAGCATAAAATACTTCCCAAAGGAAGAAGAAACTTACAGATGGAAAAAGGACCAGGTCTGAATGGTCTTTAGCATAATAGTTTCTTATACAAGGTCTGTCCAGGCCAGGGGGAAGGAGGGAGGGTCGAAGAAAGAAGGCGAGAAGACAACTAACATGGAACGTTATGGTAGGTACATAACTTCTTAATGTTAAGTTGTCAATCTCGCCTTCATTCTTGCTTGATGGGACCGCCCTAGCACCTCTATCCTGGGTGGCTCAATGGAACAAACTCTTGAGGACTGTAGAGCCAAAACTGGCTCTGTCCCTGGAGGCCAAGTCCAATTTGTAATGGGAAACAAAAGTGTGAGGAGTAGCTCAAGTGGCCTGCACAAATAGTGTCCAAAGGAAGTCTAGCTTGAAAAGCTGTAGAAGTAGCTAAGCTCCTAGTTGAATGTGCTTTAGGTTTTGAGCACAGCTGTTTTCCCCTGAGTATAAATTTCAGAGATGACCGAAGAAAGCCATCTGGACAAAGTCACTTTAGAAACAGGAAGGCCTTTTTATTATCTGCATAGGAAACAAAAGTTGATCAGATTTTCTAAATTTTTTGTTCTGTCCAAATAATATCTAAGTTGACGATGGACATCAAGATAATGTAGCTTTTGTTCAGCTCTATCTGAATAGTTAGGAAAAATACCGGAGATCAATGGATTGATTCAAATTGTTCTTTGAAGCGACCTTAGGTAAAAAGGTTGGGTTAGTTCTCAAAGATACTCTGTCTTTGTGAAAAACCAAATAGGGGTCGAACCGAAAGAGCATGAAGTTCAGACACCCTCCTGGCAGATGTAATAGCCACTAGAAATAACGTTTTCCAAGAAAGATATTTCAGGGAACAAGAAACAGCTGGCTCGAAGGGGAAGAATCAAGGATGTCAGCACTAAATTTAGATCCCACTGAGGAGGAGGATTCCTGATTGGAGGTTTTAGTAGGAAAATTCCTTTCAAGAAGGCCCTGCAGAGCCTATGGGACATAATATTATGATCTGCTATCCCGACATGAAAATTGGAAATAGCAGCCAATTGAACTCTGACTGTGGAAGAAGAGGAGCCTGCATGAAAAATCTCTGCTAAGAAGTCCAGAACTGCCTGAACAGGGGCAGTAAAAGGATCAATATTTTGGGCCTTAGCCCAATAAGAGAAACGTTTCCATTTGCTTGTGTAAATCCTCCTGGTAGAGGATTTTAGTGAAGCTACTATGATGTCTCTAACTGGGTTAGAGATCAAAGGAAGCCTGGCTAAGGAAGGAAGTGGAGCAACCATGCTGTGAGGTTGAGAGAAGGGATTGACCGGTGCAGCTGACCGGATTGGTGAATCAGAAGATCTGGCACTGGGTCCAGATGCCACGGCTGCACCAAAAGGTGATGATGGAGGAACGGGAACCAAACTTGTCGAGGCCAGTAAGGGGCAATGAGAATCAATTTGGCTCTCAAAGCGATAGCTTTCTGGATCACCTGAGGGATCAGAGGAAATGGAGGAAGGCATAAAGAAGTCCCTGGGGCCAATCCTGGGTCAGAGCGTCTCTGGGGATGGCCTGATAGAGGAAGAGGCTGAAGAAGTCTGGACATTTGCTGTTTTGGGGAGTAGCAAAAGGTCGCAACATGGACGACCGCATTCCTGAAAAATCTCTTCGGCTATAGATTGCTTGAGAGACCACTCGTGAGGCATGAGGATAGCTCTGCTCAATCTGTCCGCTATAATGTTGGTTTTCCCAGGGATATGCGTTGCTACCAGAAACCGATGAGAGGAGATCGCCCACTGCCAAAGTCTGAGCGCTTCGACACAAGGGGTAGGACTTGGTTCCGCCCTGTTTGTTGATATACCAAACTACAGACATGTTGTCTGTTTGGACTGCAATTGTCCCACGGGAAGAAAGTCGTTGAGGGCTTGCAACGTTAAAAGCACTGCTCTCATCTCCAGGACATTTATGTGCAGATGGTACTCGAGCGGTTGCCACGTCCCATGAACCATCCTGCCCTGATAATGACCCCCACCCGATCAGGGAGGCATCCGTGGTGACAGTGGCTATCGGGACGGAGGTACAAAGCACCTGCCTTGGTGAACCTGAGACGATGTGATCCACCAAGCAAGATGCTCTTTGCATGTCTGTGTCACCAGAATCTGGTGACGCATTGGAAGTTGCTGGTATGACCACTGTGTGAACAGCATCCACTGAAGAAGGCATGTAAAATCGAGCCAGGGGAAGAAGAGTAATGGCCGCAGCCATGAGACCTAATACCTTTAGAACCATTCTGGCCTGTATTTGCTTGCTGGCCAGAATGATCCTGACATGAGTCTGAATGTCTGAAACTCTTTGTTCTGTAAGGGTAGCTGACATCCGAACAGTGTTTAAGTTTGCGCCTATGAAGGTAATAGACTGGCAGGGCGATAAGGATGACTTTTGAAGTTGATTGAGATGCCCAAATGAGAACAAAGGTCTATTGTGTAATCCCTGGCTTGTATAAGCTGATGCCTGGTGGTGGCTGACAGGAGCCAGTCGCCGAGATACGGAAACACCTGGAATCCTTGACGTCTCAGGTGAGCCGTGACCACTGCCATGCATTTGGTGAACACTCTGGGGGCTGTAGTGAGACCAAAGGGCAGGGCTCTGAACTGGAAATGACTGGACCCCAGCCGAAAGCGGAGAAATCCCCTGGAGCGTCTGTGAATTTTGATGTGATAGTACGCATCCTGAAGATCTATTGAGCACATCCAGTTGTCCTTCTGTAAGAAGGGCAGAATTGACTGAAGAGTGACCATTCGAATCTTGTCTTCCTCACAGACTTGTTGAGTCTGCTGAGATCCAATATTGGTCTCCAGTCTCCGTCTTTTGGGGACCAAAAGAACCTTGAGTAGATTCCGGCTCTGAATGGTCTATTGTAACTGGCTGAATGGCTCTTTTGCAGTAGTTTTGAGATTTCTGACTCTGCAATCTCCCTTAGACCGGTGGTACATCTGGAAGGGAACTTGAGGGAAGGGACTTTCCTCGAAAGGAATTATGTAACCCTTGGATATGATCGACTGTACCCATCTGTCTTGAGTGAGGGAATGCCAGGCTTCTGGGTACAGTGATAATCTTCCCGACTGCCTCCAAGGAGGGACAGCCGGGCAACACCTCAGGGATGCTGAAAGGGCTTGTCAGAGAGGCTCCCTGTTTCCCTGGTTCTTGGACCCCTCTGCCTCTAGAGTGGCGTCTGTTATTGTTACCCCTCTGCCTCTAGGGGTAAACTGACCACGTGAATCGAGCGTGACTCCTTGGGATTTACGGAACCACATCTTCCCACCCTTCTGTCCTTTGGGATAAGGCCTAGAAGGGGTGGAAAAACGGACTCCAACAGCAGAAAGAGTCTTGCCGTCCTGCTCGCACCTGGTCAAGGTTTCCTTCACCTGAGGGCCAAACAAAGCTGACCCATCAAAGGGAGAATTTGTGAAGGACGCCTTAAAGGGATCCAAAATCACATAGCCGCATCCAGGCTTGGCGTCTAAGAGCCACACCTGTGCCTGCGGTTCTACTCGCTCCATCCGCAGCATAAGATATTAGCCGCATGGAGGAGTTTGCAATGGAATTGAGGGTTCCTAGCTGCGAAGCAATTTTTTCTTGAGCCCCTGCAGCTGTAGGATCCTGAACTACTTCTCCCAGCTCCTTCAGGATATCTCTCTGGAGTCTGGTGAAGTGACATAGATAATTCAGCTAACGATAGCAAAGGTCGCTGAGGAAAACATCCGCTTACATACCTATCCATGGTCCTAGAGTCCTTATTAGGAGGATGGACGGCACGGAAGGATCTGCAAGTTCCTTTTGGTGGCCGCCTCCCCCACCATGGCATCAGCGGAGACACCCTTAGTAACGAATTGTTTGTCACTCCCGGCAGTGATAAATTTTGAAGGCCTCCTAGGGACTGGCTCTACAGAGTCAGGAGCTGCCCACGCCTTTCATGCAATAACCTGCATAAGGGGGTCGAAAGGCGGAGACACCCAGGAGGTGGAGGGCCGAGATCCAAACGCCTCTAGGTATACTGACTCATCCTCAGAGGGATTGTTGGTGGGCCAGTTTCCCCTCTGTTTCAGAAGTTCTAGGATGTCTGAGAAGGAGACATCCTCAGAGGGGGATCTAGGGGATCCCTCTGACTCATCAAAGTCAGTATCCAAAGTGACAGACTCGGGGGAGTCTACATGCTTCCTCTTACAAGTCCTCTTCCTAGGAGGATCTCCCAAAACATCAGGAGAATCCTCGGAAGAGGGGAAATTCCCAATGGGGAAACCTGAGGCGGAGGATCTCTGGGTCCTGTAGCAAGAGAAGTGGCAGAGATGTCAACAGGTACTATAGAGGGAGGAGCTACGGGAACAGACCGCTGACTGATACCAGTGGCCAGTACACTCTTCATCACCTCAATGCTCCCTCCCAGGCAGGTCCGAGAGAACCAGCTCCAAGAGCTAGGAACTCCAGGGACCACCGAAGGGAAGTCTCCGAGGCAGATGTCGGAGCCGAGCTCACCAAGGCCGAGGCTCCAAGGGAAGAGCGGGTTCGGACAAGGGTCCGATGCCACTCACCCCGGAGGAGACCATGGAAGCCCGACCACCAAATCCCTCTAAGGAAGGTCTCAAGAGGAGATAAGAGTAGAGGCTGAAGGAACAGAAGGGGTATCCGTCCTCCAGCCGTAGCAGTAACCATTCGAAGACTCCAACTCCAAGCTCTGGGGTAGAGTTGAAGGAGGAACTGTAACGGGTGTGGACCAACAGTCGCCTGTTGAGACGGACTGTGTAACATTTGGGCCAGTACCTGTGACTTGAGTAATCTACTGACCACTCTCTAGGTCATGATCTGACAACCTGGATGACCTTGAAGATCGGCTCCGATGGCTCCGTTCGATAGAAGAGGTGAAGCCGAGCCGAAAGTATCGGCTCCAAGGAAGGAGACCTCGACCTCTTCCTGGAATGAGCCATCGGAGCCGATACTATAGATCCTGTCGGAGCCGACAGGAAGCCTCGATGTATCGGCTCCAGCCGGAGCCGATACAGCCACCAAAGTAACGGTGTCGGAGCCGATCGGAGCCGACACCGATGCCTGTGACACATGGGTGTCGGAGCCGACATCGAAGTGGTCAATACAGATTCGGCACCGATAGCCATCGGTGCCGAAGACTTTGTCAAGCCAGAATCGGCTCCAGCCGGAGCCGATCTCGACTCAGTACGAGTCGGAGCCGAGGCCGCAGGCTTAGATACCGAAGCCTGGGCCTTGGAAGGTTTTGCTGATTTTGGTGGAGCCGACTTAGCCGGAGAGCCCTCCGGCTTAAGAAGGCCCCTAAGAATCAGCTTATTCCGTCTCTCCTGCAGGACTCTCTGGCTGAAGGAGTGACAAATAGCACAGGAGTCCTGCAGGTGAAGAGGGCCCAGACAATACAGGCAAGAAGTGTGACCGTCTGTCAGAGACATCTTCTGACAGCACGAGTCACACTTCTTAAAACCTGAGACCCTCTCCTTTGACATGGTGCTGAAAAACACACACACACACACACACCAGTCAAAATTAACTTAAATAAAATACCAAAAGGTATTCTATAAAAACAACACACACACCCTAACAGGGGGGGGATGGGATAGGGAATAAGATTGACTAACAAAAAATTAAAGGAGACAGGGAATTTCTGTCAGAAAAAGTACAAAATAAACTTAAAACTATCAATAAAAGGTTTTTTACTAAAAAGGGGCTTAAATCTCACAAAAGTGAACAACTTACCAGGAGCTGGTAAAAAGAAGACCTCCTAAGCGAAGCGGCAAACGAGATCTGGGTACTTACCGCCTTGCATCATGGGATATGGGGCTGCCTCGAGCTGGTAAAAGTGACTCTCGAGCTTTGCAAGTGCCGAGTCGGAGCCGAGGGATCGGCTCCGAACCCATCAAGCAAGAATGAAGGCGAGATTGACAACTTAACATTGTCTGTTATGTACTTCACAGATAAAGATTCTAGTTGTCTACTGATCTACTATGTTCTTCATCTGTATATATGTTGTAAGTAATTGCTATGTTAAATTGTTAATCGCTATGTAATCCAATGTAACTACTGTCTGTTTATTTTACTGTGGAGCTTTTCTCCCCGGGCCTCCGCTGAAAATGGACCTACGTCCAGTCGGACACTCCCGGTCAACAAATTTAAATAAATAAATAAACATGTTGCTTAGCCGCTCGTTCTACTGACTGATATTCACAGGCGTATGCTATAATTGACTACTGTTTAGTCAACTACAGCATTTAACAGGGAATTGTTATGGCTAGGCTTGCATAGGCCCTAGGGCCGATAGCCTAGTACCAACCTATGAACTGCAGTTTACGTTACTCTGGTTCTTACAGTACTTGTAACAATAATAATAATACTCATGTGTCAACCAGATAGGCCCACTGGACACACAGTCTCTTTCCCAGGGTAACCCAGGACCAATGCCTGGTTAAGTGACTTACTCAAGGTTACATAGTATGGAAATGAGGAAGGAAGGAAGGAATCAGTCCCTGTACTACAGGAACTACAGCTCACAGCTTTAATCTTCTGTGCCAACTGACAAACTGTAGTGAACTTTGGATGTCAATGGTGCTCATTTTCTAGATTTTATGTTTTCTCTGTAGGTGCATAATCATGGAGTTACTTACTATACAGTTAATAAAGGGGGTGTGGGGATGAAGCCCTCCCCATTGTAAAATCTCTCACTTTGTAGTTAATTTGTACTGCATCACGGTCAGTTTTAGCAAACTGGTATTTGTTTTATTTATGTGGGAGTCTGACAAGATGTAGCACAGTAGATACACTTCTTGCTTTGTGATTTAAGTTTATTTTATACAGTTAATGTTCTTTGTTACTGCTGACATTACTGCAATGTGCTACTAATTCTGCAGTTGGCAATGTTTAATATTAATTTATTGCTTTTCCCTTATCTTGGGTTTTGGTTAAGGTTTTAAATGGGTAAGGCTTTCACATTATGTTCTCTATCTAGTTATTTGCTCCCAGTACCTTGGTTCCTTTGCCAGTTTTCTTCAGTAAATTTCAGCTCCCTCTTGCCTAGTCTCGATATCCCTAACTAAAGTCATCGCTATCACTGGAAGTAAATAACTAGAAAGGGTAAAGATATCAGAATGGGAAGAGGCGAAGAAGACATTTGGACTACAGGCTAGACACCGCCTTCCCTCTCAAAGACTGATATCAGAGTATAGGCAAAGGGAAAGAAAGGGAAAGGGGAATCCCTAAGTGAAAGACCTGCACTGGAAGAGTTTTTAGTTGAATCCAGAACAGAAGCTGCCATTAAAAAGGTATAATTAGTAGGGCATATAAAATATTGCACAGTAACTTTAGGAATCAATCAGGGAAAGCTAAAGACTGGGAAGAGATATTGGATAAGCAGTTCACAAGGAAACAATGGGAGGATATATGTATGGTTCCAAATATGCAACAAAATCTAAAAGACTTGGGAATTTTGCTTAGAAGTGTTGGCGTAGGTATTTTGTATCTTAAGCAGACTCCAAAGAATTTTTCTTCAGGTAGATGGCAAATGTTGGCTGTGCGATGTGGAAGGCAGAGGTAACTGGAAAAGTATGTTTTGGGATTGTAATGAACTGGCAGACTTTAAAAATTCACTACAGAGTGCTTCACGAGTAATATGGGTGAGCAAACAGGTGTAATTAAGGAAAATAGTCTTCTGAGTTGGGACACAGGATCTGAATTGCATAGGCATAGAAACACTTGTTAAGTTTCATTCTGGTGGCTGCCAAAAAAGGAAGTTCTAGAAAATGGAAATCAAAGTTGAAACCAACTGTATCTGAAGTAGTGAATTAAAGAACTGGAAATGGAATTTTCAGATACGAGTAGTAGCAAATTACACAGAAAAAAATGGAAATTATGGGAAACAATACATGCAGAATAGAATAGTATTTTGGAGAGGGAGTGAGCTTTAAGAGAAGACAAGAATGAATTTATGCAACATAGGACTGATAACTGTATAACAGAATATATCATCATCAGCCTTCTTTTTCCTATTTTCTACATGGGGTCAGGTGTCATGTCAACTGTTGCCGTCTGTTTTTCTATTAAATGGAACTCTCTTACCTTTTTCTACACTGATGCCTGACTATCGCAGGTCTACTCTCGCACAATCCAGCCATCTCTTTGTTGAATGCCCTTGTTATCTCTTCCCTTTCTTCCTGTCTATCCCAAATATTCTTCACCAGATTGTCTTCTGTTTTTTTTTGCACATGCCCAGATCATCATAATCTGCTCTTTGACCCTTTCTGCAATTTCTGCTACTTCCTTTAGCTTTGTTCTTATGCCCTTATTTCTTCATTTGTCACACAGTGTGCTTACTACCACCTACCTCAGGCACTACATCTCCATCACTTCTAGCTTCTTTAACTGCTCTACTTTTAATGGCCAGGTTTCCGTCCATGCAGTAATACTGGTCAGACTGTTTTGTACACCTCAGCTTCTTTGGCATTCATTACCACTGACACTGACACTCTGTGTGAGCTGGCTGCAGTCCTACTGATTCCAGCTTTGACCTCCTCATTTAGACTTCCTTTCTCCTCAACCACCCCTCCAAGCTACCTATTCCACTATTTCCCCATCTATCTCAATTCTCAACTTCTACTAACTTCCCCCATTTGCTGTCATTACAACTGTCTTATCTGTGCTCAGTTTTATCTCACGTGCCTTCAGTTTGGCATTCCATTCCCCTATCCTTTGCTGAAGTTCGTGCTCAGAGTCTTCTTGTAATGCCACATCGGCTGCATACAGCAACACTGTTGATCTGTCCCCTCTGACCTGTTTGCTAATGTAGACCATCACCAGTATGACCAGCAGTGGGCTCAAAGCTGAACCCTGACGCAAACCCACTCCCACTGGGAACCCCTTTGTGAGAACAAACACTGTTCATACTTGAGCCATTAACTGCACTAATTCTACCAATGCTTCTGGGACTTTGAACCACAGCAGGACTACCTAAATCAGCTTTCTTAACACCTTGTCATATGTTTTCTCTAAATCTAGGAATGCACACAGTTAGACTCTTTCATCATCTCTAGCTTCTTGCCAACTATCTTCTTCACTGCAAACACTGGGTCAGTTGTGCTGTATCCTGTTCTGATTCCAAACTGCATTTCCCATCTTGATTTCTACTCCTACTCTGTGTATTTGTCAGTTACCCTCTCCTCAACTTTCATGCAGTGTAATAGGAGTTTGATGCCTCTATACTGCCCACAGTTGTGAATGTCCCTTTTACTCTTGAACAATGGTACTAGTATGCTTACTCTCCACTCATATGGGATGCTCCTTTTTCTCCACACTGCTATGAGTATCCTCAGGAGCCATTTCTTCCCCATCTTGCCCAAAATCTTTAACACATCTGCTGTGACCTCATCTGAGCCTGCTGCTTTCCTTGACTTCATTTTCCTTAGTGCTGTTCTTACTTCTTAAAATAATCTATGTGATGTATAATGTTTGTAACTGTGAACATGTTAACATGGTCATTTTTTTTTACATAAATGTATGTTTGCTTATGTCTTAAGTGATAACTCAGTAAAGGTGTTAAAAAAAGTTATTTTTCCACCTATTACATATAATGGCTTTTTTAAATGTCTATCTTCAGCTTTAGTGTTACACCCTCCCACTAATGCTTGGAAGGTTGATCTTTTATACAGTTGTTTTTTGTCTTCTTTATTTGAATCAGATTTTACAACACTTTTTTTTTTTAAAGAAAAACTTCAAAAAAAAAACCCCACCCCCGGAACATCCCCACAACCTAATAACATAAAACAAAGACACAAAACTATGTACATCTTCAAATAATGAAGTTTAACCCTCCTGATATAAACAACTACACCATATGGATAGCTGCTTACACAGCCATTACTTAGCATAACATTAAGGTTATCCATGCTAAGATGCATGCTACAGCCTATGCAACTTAAACTAATTGGTGTCTGTTCTTGTTTTATCTTTATTCCCCTCCCAGATGTGAAACACATCTTGTATGGTTTCAGAAAATATTAACCTTTAGCCTTAAAAAAGTGATCTAGCTTTTATTGCTTGCCCCTATAGTCAGCCTGTCTCCATGGAAACAAAAGCAAACAATGTACAACTGTCCTCATATCTCCAAGCATCTCAGCTTACACTGGGCATTTACTTGCTAAAGGAAAATGTTTCACTACACTCAGAGTCCTCTTATTTACTTGCTGACACACAAAAAAAAAAAAACAAACATGTTATTTGATTACCCCAAGAGCCTTAATACAGACATTCACTTATACAAAAGTAAGAGAGAAAGTATAGTTGTATAAGAACTTACCATAACAGTAGATATTCTACTGATAACTGTTGCAGTATTTCTGAGATATAGGTAATCACTGCTGACTTCTGTATGGGGTGCCAAAGCTTTACTTTCCATAGGTCATACATCTGATACATAACCTCAGCTCATATGCATTGGGGTATAAAGAGAGCTGTACAATCGTAGATCCTCACACTATTTCCAAACCAGTGGCCTGAAGACTACTGAGAGAGGAGACTGGTCAGCTAAGAGGGGTGCAGCTCAAATTGGTAAGAAACCACCCTGTACCCATTGGAAAGACAACTGAATAAGGTAATTACATACAGAAGAAGGGATGGGGGATGGAATACTGCAACAGTGACCAGTAGGACATTTACTATTATGGCAAGTTCTTATATAAATGTATTACGTCCTGACTGAAATCACAGTTTCAGTACTTCTGACATACGGTGGATTCCCAGAGATGGAGGAAGGAACGGTGGTTGACTATTACAGAGAAGAGTCTGGTTGACTATTAAGGAGAAGAGTTGTCCCACAGTCAAGTAGGGACCTAGCAAAGGCTGCCCTGGACCTGAAGAAAGAATCCATGTAGTGTTTGGTAAAGGTGTGAGTAGAGGAAGAAGTGGCCACCTCCAAGACAAACTTAGAGTCTATGACTTTGTGGAAAGTTCCAGAGGAAGCAACTGCCCTAGTGTAATATGGCTTATGGCAGGAAGGTAAGGTCTTACCATGATGTGAGTTGCAGAAAGAGACAGCCTTTGAAATCCAGGTCACAATAGTTTGTTTGGAGACTGGCTGTCCCAGCTTTGGGGACATAAATGATGCAAACTGCTGGTCAGTCTTCCTGAAGGATTTAGTTCTGTCCAGGTAAAATCTGAGTTTTCTATGAAAGTCTAGAGAATGCAAGATCCTTTCTCCCCTGTTTTGGGGAATAGGAAAGAAAGTGGGAAGATGAATTGCTTGATTGAGGAACAGCCTGTTCATTACCTTAGACATGAAGATTGAGAATCATCCTGCCTTTGTGAAAAATAAGGAAAGGGGAATGGCCATGAGAGCTTGATGCTCAGACACCCTCCTGGCAGAGGTGAGGGCCAACAAGATGATGATTTTCCAAATACAGAATTTTAGAGAAGTGAATGAAGCTGGTTCAAGGTTGGAAGAGTAAGCCTTTTAATACAAAATCAAAATACAAGATCCCAAGGTGGAGAGTTGGGTTTTCTTGGGGGGAGGGGTTAAAATGCACAACTCCCCTAAGAAAACGCCTGACCTCTGGCTTAGCCATAAGTGGAGGGTTAAGAGAGAAGCAAGCACTGATAGCAGACAAGTGAACTTTTATGGACGAGTAGGCTAAGCCTGATCGAAAAAGTTAACAGAGGTATTTGCAGCACTGTAGGGACCTGTGGTAAGAGGGGATCCTAAGGATATTTGTAGCAGCACCAGAAGAAAAACCTTTTCCATTTTGCAGTGTTAAGATTTTCTAGTAGTGGGTCTCCTAGCCTGTTCTAGAACTTGTACAACTTCTTCAGAGATGAGATGTCTTTCAGGGATTGAAATCCTATTAACCATAACGTTAGGCTGAGGGATGGAAGATTTGGATGGAGCAGCAATAATTTTTACTGAGTTATCAGGTCTGGCTGTAGAGGAATTCTATAATTTCCCTTTGCCAGGTAAAATAGCAGGGGATCTACTGTTGTCTTGGCCAAAATGGAGCCAGTAAGAGGAATTTGGGAATGTTCTTTTTTTATCTTGAGAAGAATTTTTTGAATGAGGAGGTAGAGAAGGGAAGGCATACAGGAACGTCCCTATCCACTGGAAGGAAAAGGCATCTGCCATCCAGGCTGTGTTACAAGGGTCCCTGGTGCAGAACTGGGGGAGTGGATGGTTGCTTGCAGAAGCAAAGAGGTCTATATCCCACACTGAAATCTGATGTTGAAGACTGTTCTGTTCAAAGTCCATTTGTGGAGGTCCTCCGGAGAGTGACTTACACAGTCTGCTAGGACACTGCTCTGAGAAGAGATGCATGTGGTTGTGAGCATGATGTTCATGTGTATTGCCAAGTTCCATGCCTCCTGTGCTAACCTGCATAGGTGGTAAGACCTGGCATCTCACTGTTTATGTACCATATCATTGTGCTGTTGTCCTTGTACACTTCAAGTGGTCATAGTCTCCACAGGTGGGCAAAAATCTAAAGAGTTTGCAGGAAAGCTCTCATTTCTTTCAGGGTGATGTGTTCTTTCAGGATCTGGGGATCCCATTTCCTCTGTACTCCACATGATTCTTTACATGTCCCCCATGCCTCATCCTAAATGTTAATGCAAACCTTTTGAACAGGAGGAGGATGTGTGAGGTAATCCTGGGTTGAGGATGACCTGTCCGTTCCACTAAATAAGCTCCTTCTTGAGACAAGGGAGGGGGATCAAGGTGTCCAATGGGTGGCAGTGCTGTGACCACACAGGTTTCAGGTATGACTAGATTTTCCTTATGTGGAGTCTGGCTAGTGGGAGCATGGGAATGGTGGCTGCCATAATTCCCAAACTCTTTACCATCTGCCTTGCAAAAGAATGGGTTGAGGAGGAGAGAACTCAGAAGTAACTGGACAGACTAAGAACCTTCTCCCAAGGAAGGAAGGCATGCATTTTCTTTGTGTCCAGTCTGCATCCCAGAAACACCAGGTCCTGTGTAGAACCCATGTGCAATTTCCTGCAGTTTATACTGAACCCCAGACATGGCAGAAGCTGGAGTGTTAATTGAAGATGGTGAAGAAGAATTTCTGTGGAAGAAACCTGGATCAGAAGGTCATTCAGGGAGGAAATATTTTACTTCCTTAAGTGCAACAGAAAGCTAGTACAGGTGCTAGGCACTTTGTGAACACTCTTGGGGCTGCGGAAAGACCAAAATATACAAGAGTAAACAGAAAATGCAAGAAGCCAGAAAAAACTGGGAATGTTAAAATATATGTCCTTCAGCTTTAATGACACCAAGAAAGCCTGTGGGTGGATGAAAGGTAGAAGAGTCAGAAGACAAAGCATTTTGAAACAAGCATTCAGAACAGGCAGAACTACAATGGGTCTCCAGTGTCCTTTTTTTGGGACTAGAAAAATTCTGGAATAAAACCTTTTCCCATGAAATATTTTCTGACTTGCTCAATGGTACCTTGATTCAAGAGGTCTTGTATAATGGGAGTCAGAAGGTATACTTGGTGTTGCAGAGGTACAGGCATGCCTCTCAGCAAGAGAATGCTTTCCCAAGCCAAGGCACGGCTGTCTCTGATAATGGAGAGGACCTACTTGTCTGCAGTAACAGTTTCCCACTTGGCCAGGGAGAGTAACAGCCTTTGAGAAAGAGGGCTAATGGAGCTGAGGACGGGGGAGGCATGCTGCAGGCATAGTCACTCCCTCCAAAGGGAGGCCTCCCAGCTGAAGGTTCCATTTTAGATTTTTCAGAATAACTTTTCCTAGGTGTTTTGCTTTGTTTTTGAACTGTCAAATGATCCCTACTAACGACTAAGGTAGATTTATCTGGGTAGTTCCTATGGTGTCTAGGAAATGAGGAGAGTGGGAACTGTCTGCAGTCTTTCATGGTCTTACCTTTGTCTTGGAGAGTTTTGAACAGACTGGTCACCTGTTCACAGGTGAATCTAGAATTTCTGATTTAAAATCCTCAGGTATAGGCTGACTGCGAAGCCAGGCATATCTGGTGATAACTGATCCAGTGGCAGCTGCCCTAAAAGAAGCTTCCACAGCATCATAACTGCACCTTATGCTGTGTCTGGCAATAAGTATGGCCTGCAAAAGTTAGCTTTGCATATGATGCTTAAGAGTCTGCTGTAGGAGAATCCATGATAATTCTTTCTAAGGAGATAATAACAAAGATAAAATACTTTGTCATTTGAGTTTTGTAATTAATGGCCGTAAAACCAAGGGTTTCAAAAGTGTAAACCTTCTTCCCCTATCTATCCATAGCCCTACTACTTTTGTTTAGCATTGGGCAGAATTTCAGATGGCTTACATGAAGAGAGAAATACTGCAGAAGGGTCTGCCACTGGATAGATACTTAACGTCAGCAGTGGCCTTGTAAAACCTGTCTAGTCTCTTGTGTGGTTGAGAATAAGGTGCAGAAGAGGTGGTCTGAAAGGCATCCTGAAAAGCCTCAAGGACAGCAGGGACTAAAGAAGGGGCAGAGGTACCCATCTCCAAGATGGTATAATACATCTTCTTATCATGAGAGATCTGCGTTGATTGTCACACAAAATGTTTCATCATTTTCTGTATAGTCTCGCCAAAAGAAGCTTCCTGAATAGAGGAATCAGGAGATAAGGAGTCTCCCTTCATCGAGATATACTTTCCCTGTAGAATGTAGCTGAGAAAAATAGTGCGGAGAATGATCAGAGTCATAGTCCTGCTCCTCATCAGAGGAAAAGGAAACTAGGGTAGTTTTAAAAAGAGTTGCCTGTGGTTGAGGAGACCCAGAGGATGGAGATTTCAAAGAAATAATTGCTTTGAACAACTCTTGTGAGAAGCCCATCCACTCCTTGTCTCTAGCTGCTGAGGGGAAGGCCACATACTTAGTCTTCTGTTTTTTCTTTTAATTTTTAGGCGTGATGACCACTTGGAAGAGACATGCAGGTTCAGAACCATGTCTAACCTCTATTAGCTTGGGATTTCTTCCCAAACCCAAGATTTGAGGGATGCCGTGTGGTACTTCAAAAATGATGAGACACAGTTCCTCAAACATACTGGCAGTCTGCAAGACCTCAGGAGCCATACCAGCCTTCAATGGGGTCCCAGTAGCAGGCAACTGAGAAGTAGCCTGACATCCTGCAGGTTCTGTCACCTTGGCAGGTACATCAGAGTTAGAAACATTAGATTATGGACCAGTCTGAGGACTGGAGTATTTTCTTCAATGGCAGAGAAATGTCAGAGGATGTGAAGTCTGTCTTCTTGGCCTGGGCCAAGCATTTAAGATGCAGGGTCTCAAAAGCACATGGAGCATAGGGAGCCTACACCTAAGGGTTTTGGGGAAAAATTATTTGTTAGAGCAAGATTTGTGATCATGTTCTGGGCCCAGGCAAAAAAGAAACTTCGTATGCAAGTCTCTGTACAGAATTTGCCTACTGTACTCATACTTGCCCCCTCCTAGCTGACATCTAAAACTGTAACAAAATGTTGTAAGATTAAAGGGAAGGTTCTTCAATGGGGCACTTATCTGGATAATCAAATGAAGCAAAAATAACAATTCCCAAAATCAGCCCAATGGATGCATTCGGGTTGGTGGCAAGATAATCTGAGGATCCATGCTCATATCTCTGTCTTTCTACCCCAGTGCATATGAGCTGAGGTCATTCATCAGATGTATGACATAGAGAAGGTAAAGCTTTGGTACCTTAGCTGGACATCAGCAGTGACAAACAATATGTCACGAATACTGTAAAACTGATTTCAGCATGACATCATATCAGCTATATGTATATTATAATCTGTGCACGTTTACACCCCATCACCAACTCAAGATTACAGCATATTAACTTAAATATGATTTTGTTCAGCTTTTCTCCTCTTTTTACACTGTAATGCCTACATTTCTTAAAACTAAAAAAAGGGGAAAAAGGCACTTACTTTAGTAGTTTTATCAAATACAATATCTGAAAATACTTTACTATACAACATGCAATTTACAGCATGAAATGTTTTATAGAAATACTGTTAGGAACAAAAATCCTTTTACTTACAGTTACATTTCTTCTTCTTTTTCTTTCCCTACCCTTCAGTGTCCTTTCAAACATTAATGACATAAAGTGGGGTATATGTGTTTCAGTCCCCCGCAAGTTTCACAAAGTCAACAAACGACCAATCTTTCCACTTTTTCTTCTAGAGCCATATTTTACAAAACTGACTGATGCTTTATAGTCTCACATCTATTCATTAATTTAAATAGGTTCATAGGTAAATACTAGGCTATCAGTCTGCAGACTACTACAAGCCTAGCCAATAACACCTCTAGTTAGAATCAAACCTTGTATCATCTATCTATGAGGTAAAGACTTTAAATTTACACCAATCCCTCCTCCAAAGCTTCTTCCCCTTGGCATAGTGGAGGATGGTTTTGATCCATTGACCTCTGGGTTATAGGCCCAGCACGCCTCCACTGTGTCACTCTGTGCTTGCTGGTCTTTGTCTTCCTCATCACCATCTCCCATCCCCAGGCCCCGGTTCAGCGTTCTTCAAGTCAGCTCCTGTGCTTTTTTTTTGTCTCTCAAGCATTTTCCTTTGGAACAATGGAAAATATTTCACTGGCAAATTCTAAGAGCTTTATTATGAAAAGAATGAGAAGAAGAGTCCCCTTCTGTTTGATGGCTCACTTTTTGTTGGACAGACTTTTATCCTTCCCTCTTTATCATGTTCTAATCAAAAATGACTTTGATCCTCCAGGAAAATTATTTTGAAGGCAGCTGAATACAGCAAGTTGAATCTCACACCTGCCTTTTCAACATTCCATGATTGCTGGGATACATCTGCTTCTCTTCTGCGTACAGTGAATAATCATTTTCCTCAAACCCTCTACCGACTCCAGTTTTTAACAGTTTGCCCTTCTGCCACAGTTCTCTTAGAATCAACTCTTTCTGCCACTATGATGGCAACTTTACTAAAGTAGGTTTTGACTGCTTTCTCATGACCAGGTTTGGAGGATATGTGCCCTTTCAATTAACAAATCCTGCTGTGGAATACCAGTCCAGTTAGTTACCTATGCATTCATGAAATTAAAACAGTCTGTTCCTTCCAGTTTCTCTGGAACAGCAGTAAGTCTTAGGTTTTCTCTGTGTGCTATGTCTTCCTACTCTATCATTTTTGAAACAGCGCTTCTTGAGCAGTATCATACTCAGTAGTCCAGTTCTTCATTTCAGTCTTGATTTTTGCAGTTTTATCAGTTGCTACACTCATTGAATGTTTCATTTATTTTAATCAGCTCTGAACACATTTGATTTATTTTTTCTTAAGATTGCTGGAAGCTGTATCTTGCACCAAATCTGGAGCTTGAACTGCTTTTTTGAACAGCTGCAGGATTTTTCCCCAGTCAGTCTTTTCTATTCACCTTTTCTAGATGAGTTTCCTTCAGGCTCTAAGTTTCTTCTTTGCTGGCATCCAGGCAATGTACTTAGTAGCCAGTAACTGAATTTACCTCTGGCCATTATCTCTCCGTTTCTTTGTTAACAATGGGAGAGCTAAAATCAAGCTGTTGATCAGTATGCGGCCATCTTTGGAAGTCTCTCATGCAAGCAATTAATCTTGAGAATTCTCAGCATTCTTTGCTGAGGAAAATGCAAAACTTAAAAGTGCAATGGGAAGCAGTTCAATGAAAAATAAAGTTTGGAAATATGGGAAGTGAGTAACAGATAGTAGCCACCTCAGTAGGCTTAATAGTGTATTGCATTTAACAGAACAATGTGTTAATTTAGTTTTATTTAAAGGTAGCCACTGCACTTTTTTTCTAAAGGTTAAATAATATTTTCTGAAAGAAAACAAGGTATTTGTCACATCTGAAGGGGATCAGAGATAATAAAAGAACAGATAGCAATTGGTGTGAGAACATATAGCATAACATGCACTTTAGCATGAGTAAATTTAATTTTAGGTTACGTAATGGTTGTACTTACAAGCTGCTGATTGAGGAATTGTTCCTATCTGGACAGTTAAACTTCATTTCTTAATAATGGACATAGCTTTGTGTGTTTGTTCTAACTTAATATGGTATGGGATGATCTGAAAATGTATTTATTTTTTTGTTTGAGGGTTTTTCATTAAAGCAAAAAGTCCTGAAAAATGTGACATAGGTTCTAATGAAGATGAGAAGAAACAACTGTATAAAAGATCAGCCAGCCAGACAATGTATGCATGCAAGACAAAAGTCGGAAATACATATTCAAGAAAACTATCATGTATAGTAAGTGGAAACAACAGCTTTTAATCATAATGGCTACTCTATCCATAATATCTTAGAATGTAAATAGCCTTTTGCAGGTATAGACAAAAAGGACAGTTTCTTATATTAAGAAATGTGGACTGCAGAAATGCTGCACTAAACACATTTGGAATGAAATGAGCATTTAAATTTGACAAAGAAAGGATTTCAGGATGGATATTCAGCAGAATATCAGGGACAAAGGAAAAAGGGAGTAATAATACTGACTGGTAGATGAGTTCCAATGATGACAGAAGATGGAGAGAAAGACAATCAAAGTAAAAGTAAACTTTACTGTCACTTCGATTTACACAAGAGCAAACCAAGCGAAATTACGTTTCTTCAGACTCAATGTGCATACAATACATAGACTACATTGGATGATAATACACAAAATTCAATAGACACAGATGACAAACACAATAATAATAAATACTTGCATTATTGCACTGATTTAACAGATTGTCACTCAGTAGTTTATTATCTTATTTTCACTGGAAAAATTGCACTTAAGCAATTGATTTAAGATCTACATTTATACTGCACAGTAAGGCAGGTTCAGTTTGATTACTGCTAACTTTGCTGTTTGGTTGTGGTTAAGACCTTGTTACACACTGCACTATAGAGACTTTTGAGTATTGTTGGCTTACTGCCTTAATGTCCATTGTGAAGGGTACTGTTCCTAGAGTTCAGTAACCTGATGGCTAGAGGAAAGAAGCTGTTTCTGAATCTCGTGTTTTGCAGTACATGCATCGAAAGTGCCTTCCTGACGTTAAATATAAGAACAGCTTGTAAGCAGGAGGAGTGCTATCCCTGGTTATTTTCCTTGCCATGCTGAGACATCTGGACATGTGGAGGTCTTGTATGGATGAGAGGGAGTTCCTAATAATCATCTCAGCCACTTTCACTATCCTCTGGAGGGACTGGTGCTCAGAAGCAGAGCAGCTTCCATACCATACTGTAAAGCTGTTTGTCAGTATACTTTTGATGGTGCCCCTGTGGAAAGTTGCGAGAGCCGTTGATGGTAGGTTTGCTCTCCTCAACCTTCACAAGAAGTGAAGCCATTAGTGTGCCTTCTTAATGATGGCATTTGTGTTAGCTGACCATGTCAAGTCTTCTGCAATGTGCACCCCCAGAAATTTTGTGATTTTTACTCTCTCAACTGTTTCTTCATTGATTACAAGTGGACAGTGCTCTCTGTTGCTCTTCTTGTAGTCCACAATTATTTTGTTGATGTTGTTGACATTTAATGCAAGATTACCGATATAACACCAACTTATGAACTGATTCACCTCCTCTCCATAGGCTGTCTCGTCATCACTCCTGATGAGGCCCACAACTGTCGAATCGTCTGCAAATTTGCTATGGTTTGAGCATTGCTTGGCAATATAGTCGTGGGTTAGTATAGTGAAAAGCAGGGAGCTTAGGACACATCCCTGTGGGACTCCAGTGTTCAGGGTGATGCTGTCTGATGTATTCTTGCCTATGCAAACTTTCTGGGGTCTATCTATAAGAAAGTCTGGAATCCAGTTGCATACTGGAGTGCTGATGCCCAGTTGAACCAGCTTTCTGATCAGATTTTTCAGGATGACTGTATTGAAAGCTGAACTGAAGTCGATGAAAAGTAGCCTCACATAGCTATTCTTGTTCTCCAGGGGGTCCAACGATAAGTGGAGTGCCAAAGAAATAGTATCTCCTGTGCAGCGATTGGGTCTATATGCAAACGGGAGTGGATCGAAGTCTGCAGGTAGTTTGGATGTTATTACATCTTTGACCAGTCTCTCAAAGCATTTCATCATAGTGGAGGCGAGAGCTATGGGACGATAGTCATTTAGACTAGCAGGTGGTGACTTCTTTGGCAGCAGTACAATGTTTGTGTACTTGAAACATTTGGGCACAAGGGCTTGACTCAGTGAGTTGCTGAAGAGTTTGAGAGTACATTTATTAGCTGGTCCACACAATCTCTGAGCACTCTTCCAAGAATGCTCTAAGGTTCAGCTGCTTTCCTGGGGTTAACTCTTCGTAGGGTCCTACTGTCATCAGCAGGGGTGAGGCTGAGCCTGAAGAAGTGGGAGCATTTCTACCTACAAAAGTGCTTACTGTTATTAAATTGTGTCTCTGTACCATTAGCCTTGGCCGTTTTTCTTTTCTAGTTCACAGTTCGCTCTGGTTGTTGGTGATTTTCGCTGCTGCTGATGTTCCCTTCCTCAAATCTACTGAAGTAGATGTTGAGCTTGTTAAGGAATTCTGTATCATCGCCACACTGTGAAGACAGAGATCTGTAATCTGTTATAGACTGGATGCCTTGCCACAGGCGTTTGTGGTCCATTTGTTCAGCAAAGTGGCTCGTGATCTTTTGACCATATTTACATTTGGCCTCCCTCACCGCTTTGTCTAACTGAGATCTGGGCAATCTGAAAGTCTCTATCACTAGACTTGAATGCCGCATTCCAAGCTTTCAGGAGCTCGTACACTTCACTTGTTAGCCAGGGTTTCTGGTTGGCTCTTGTGATGATGCTTTTGGTGACTGTCACATCATCAACACATTTTGAGATGTAACCCATCACTGATTCAGTGTACTCCTCCAGTTTGATGTGTTGGTTTACTCTGGCCACCTCCTTGAAGATGTTTCAGTCGGTACTTTCAAAGCAGTCTTGTAGTGCTGAGACTGCTCCCTCTGGCCATACTCTCACTTGCTTCACTGATGTTTTCCCCCTGGTCAGCAGTGGAATGTATGATGGTAGCAGCATAATGGCAAGGTGAGCTGAGTTACCCAAGTGGGGGGCTGGTACTGCCTTAAATACTAGCGTAATATTTGTATAGACCTTGTCCAGTGTATTCTCCCCTCTGGTTGCAAAGTCTACATACTGGAAATATTGAGGTAGGACTGTTTTCAGGTTTGCCCAACTGAAGTCACCTGCTATTATATGTACTCAGTCAGGATTTTGATTTTGCAAATCATTTATAGACTGATATAGTTTAGCTAGTGCTTTGTTTGTGTTAGTACTGTGATGTAGACTTGTGGTAGTAAGGAGCTACTGGCAAAGGAGGAGGAGCATTATGCTGTCATGTATTTATATTCCACCCAAAACTGTTATTATAGAACTTAAGAAAATGTTTGGAGAAATAATCAGCTTTAATCAGGGAATATTACTTATTGACTGGGACTGGGAGTTTGATTTGTAATAGTGAGGATGCATCAGGTGACCTAGAAGGGAAAATATAAAAAAGAGGTACATTTCTGGAGAAATTTATGAAAAGATTTGATATGGACGATGTGAATTTAATAGTAGGAACTCAGGCAGAATTTACATGTTATTCCCCAAGGTACAATAACTGAGCTACTGTGGACAGAAATGATATTTCACAGGAACATGTGCATTTAAACAAAAGCTTCAATCACATCCAACATCTATTTCGGATTGTGTATCAAAAACAATTAATATAAAAATGCAGGGTAATGAAGTAAAAATGAGACACAGGTGCTTTAACACCTACCTGTTAGTTAAAAAGAGATGAATTTAAGGAATGGGTAGTCGACATTATTCAAGAGTCATTAGGGAAGATAGAAATTTCTTCAGAAGAGATAGCTAATGAATGTGATACAATGAAAATGGGGCTTAAAAACAGGGTAGAAATAAAAGAGAAAGACACATGGGTAAGAAATTAAGCAAATTATTTAAAGGGGCTGGAAAAATTTAAAGTATTTCAAAATAAGGGAATCTCACAAAACAACAGGATAAGTAACCTGCAGAGTGCTAAAGAGAAAATACAGGAACACCTGGCTAATATTCAAGAGTTTAGAAAGATTGCTGTTAGCCAAGTGTATTTTACCTATCATTCATATTACATTCCTCACCCCTCCTACTCCCATCTGTCTCATGCACCAGGATCTCACTCTTTAATGTCTAGTTTTACACCCAACCAAACATCCCTTTTGCCTCCTCTACACTCCTAAACGTGTCCCCTTCCTCTGCCTTAAAGATATTTTTGTCAAGTGTCTGTTAGTTTTACTGCTACTGTATTTTATTCCACCCATTTAAGTGTTTGTCACAGAGGCTGCAATCTGAGTAGCACAGACTACACACACTTCCAAGTTCCAAGCAACGGCTTCAATTCACTCAGCAGTATCCCCATGTACTCCCATGCAATCTGAAAGATATAAGCTCTTCAGCATAGGACGTAATTGGACTAGGACCTCTTCCCAGTGGATCATATCAGGTACACATTCTGTAAGAGAGTCCAGGACGTAATTGGACTAGGACCTCTTCCCAGTGGATCATATCAGGTACACATTCTGTGAAAGAGTCCAGAAGAATCTTCACTAGATGCCTAAAGCACATGAACTAATCATCTTAACTTGGCAAAGCAGCAATTCTAGTCTGAGCAACTGAAAAGAATGCTGACCTTCTCAATCTATCATAGAATAAGTCCAATAAATATACAAAGGAAGCTAATTCCACTGTCTGTGTTTATTTTCTTATCTTTCAATCACTACCTAAAACTCATGACCATAACTCAGGATGGACTCCTTGACTGATAAATTAAGAGCTACTGCCTATTACTCAGCTTTGGCTTCACCACCACTGACTGGCCTGCAGTGCTACACTACTCAGTCTTCTAATTTCCAATAAAACACTCCTGAACAAGACCTAGTGACAATAAAGTCATCCATTTGGGGTAGAATTTCCTCTCTCACCTTTTGAGAACAACTGACTTTTTCAGGTGAGAACCATGACCTCTAATTTAAAGGTGCTGGTTTCCATCCCTACCGCTTCACATTCAACAGCAAACTGCTACAGTATATACTAACATTGCATTTGGCTAAGAGAAGAGAATTATCTGCAAACAGAAACAATTAAATCACCACATCCTCAAAGTGAATACTCTTCAATCTTGCTAATGAAAAATAAAGAACAAGATGAAGATGAAACGCACCCTTGGCAAAGTCTTAATTCCACCTTCATCAGCTGTTAAACTTAAGTCTCTAAGAAGTGGAACAGTACATTTCTAAATGTCAAACAAACCGACAAAACGTACAACAGCTTGCTAATAACTTTAACCAGGAAGCTGACAGCATGGTAGAAATACATTGCATTTTATTTATAAAATAGTATGTTAACATAAAAATGTATCAAAAGTATTTACCTTAGATATTTGTTTACACATTTTAATAATACATGTTTCTCCAATTTTCTTCTTTGTGAAAAAGGATATTATTACTACATGACATGCCATCTTGAATATATCCAACTCAATTCTGAGAATGGGACATAATTTTCACTCCACAAATAAAGGGAAATGGCATCCAGCATACTCCTTGTGATCCTGTACTGTTACAGCACCTTCCACAAGACATTTCAGGGTATAAGATCTTCTGCCTTCTCTAGGTTCAAAGAACACCTTCAAAGAGGAGTGACAATCTGTGACCCCTTCAATATCCAAACAAAGAAAAAGGGTTGCTATACTGTCCCACGGTCATAAAAAAATGAATCTACATAGCCCCCACTGAATAGCATACTCAATTATTTGATAAATATTTCCTTTGTAGTTATATTTTGTCAGAAAGACTGAATGTGACCTCTATATTCTTGGAGTACACACACTTCCCATCTCAAATTGACAGCCCAGCATCTCACACATCATCCAAGGCCTCCCATACTACTCCCTGGCTGCGAGAACTGCAGTTGCTATCAGCTTGTTGGAGATCTGTCTTCATGGGGACCATTCTCATCTATAGTGTCTTATATGAAAACAGAACCCGATTACCTGAGGAATCCACTCCATCCTTACATTCTGTAACTTTTGCTCAAAAACCAGAGAGTTACTGGAGGTTCTTAAGGTGGATTATAATTTGTCAGGAGGATGCAATTATGCCTTTTCAACCTGCTACCTTGTTGGCAGAGTTTACCAGTCAAACCTTTCCCATGAGGCCTTTCACACCAATCTTTCTACCTATGAAATCCAAATATGTGGGCACAAATACATTTGTGGAACTAAAGGCAGCTAACTGGTTACATAAGCTTGTTATTTGTATGTTGCTAAATAATGTTACATCAAGTCTTTACATATGGCTTACTAAATTCAACAAAAAAAGAAGTTATGTACTCACCATAACGTTCCATGTGAGTTGTTCATCTCACCTTCATTCTTACTGATGGGTTCGGAGCCAATCCTCGGCTCCGACTCGGCCAACTGCAAAAGCTCAAGGCCTTCAACCAGCTCGAGGCCAACTCCCTATCCCACAATGCAACCGATCTTCCTTCAGATCTTGTTTGCTGCCTGACTACCTAGTAGTATAAATATGCCACTCAGACAGCTGGATAAGAGACAATGCACCATATAAGAAAGGTGACGGACCTCAAGTAGACTGGATGGAGGTTGGAGAGTGGGATGCAAGAATGAAGGCAAGATGAACAACTCACATGGAATGTTAAGGTGAGTACATAACTTCTTTATGTGAAGTTGTTCTATCTCGCCGTTCATTCTTACTGATGGGTAGCGTCCCAAGCACCATGTTTCTCGGGTAGCTCAAGGGAGAATATTCCTCAGAACTGTGGAACCAAAGGAGGTCCTGACCCTGGAGGCCTTGTCTACTTTGTAATAAGTGATAAAGGTATGAGTTCTTGACCAGGTAGCTGCTGCACAAACATAATCTAATGGTAACCTTGCAGAAAAGGCTAATGAGGTTGAAACAGCTCTAGTAGAGTGGGCCTTTTGTTGCAAGGGAGCATTCTCTGAATTATAAATGAAGGAAATGCAATCTGATAGCCATCTTGACAAGGTTACTTTTGTCAATGGGGCATCCTTTTTTGACTCTGAAAAGGAAACAAAGAGCAGATCCGTTGGTCTGAATTGTTTAGTTCTATCTAGATAAAATCAGAGTTGTTTATGAACATCAAGTTTGTGCAGCATGTACTCCATCCTATTTCTGTATTGAGGAAAGAAAACTGGCAACTCAATGGATTGGTTAAGATTTGTCTCTGAACAAACTTTTGGTAAAAAGGATGGATTCGTTCTGAGCGAAACTCTGTCATTATGGAAAATCAGATAAGGCGGTTTGATGGTCAAGGCCTGGAACTCAGAAATCCTCTGAGAAGTAATGGCCATCAGAAAAATAGTCTTCCATGAAAGGAATTTCAAAGGACAGGTCGAGGCTGGTTCGAAAGGAGGTAATATGATTGTGGACAGAACAAAATTTAGATTCCATGGCATGACTGGAGCTCTGATTGTTGGCCTCAGATGAATGGCACCTTTAAGAAAGGCTTTAGCGAGTTGATGCGACATGACATTGGAGCCTTGGAAGCCAAGATGAAAGTTTGAGATTGCTGCTAACTGAACTCTGATGGTAGCTGCAGCAGCTCCTTCATTGAAAAGTTCAGCTAGAAATTCCAGTATAGATGGGATCAGAGCTAGATAAGGATCAACATCATTCTGAGATGCCCATAAAGAAAATATCTTCCATTTGCTAAGTTACAACTTTCTGGTGGATGATTTATGACAGAATGCTATAATATGTTGGGCCTCAGCTTAGAGGTTGTAAATCCTGGCTATTGTGGGAATTGGAGCAGCGAAGCTGTCAGTTTGAGGGGATGAAGAGCCCCCAATGAATGGGTCAGCAGGTCTGGAACTGGGTCCAGGATCCAGGGTTCTTCCAAGAGCTAAGGCTGAAGGAAGGGGAACCAAATTTGCAGAGGCCAGCAAGGGGCTATAAGGATCATGGTCCTTCCCAGAATTTTTGCTTTCTGTAATACTTTGGGAATCAGAGGGAAGGGAGCAAATGCATAAAGGAGACCCAGGGGTCAAATGTGCACCAGTGCATCCCTTGGGACATCCTCTGACAGGGGAATCGGGGCAAAGTAGCTGCTTCATTTCATGTTTGTTGGGGTTGCAAATAGATCGTAGAAAGGTTGGTCCCACCTGCGGAATATCCTTTCTGCTACTTGCACCACTCGTGAGGCAGTAAAATTGCCCTGCTTAGCTTGTCTGCTATCACAGTGGATTTCCCTGGGATGTGCGTTGCTATCAGAAAATGCTGGGAGGAGATTTCCCAGTGCCATACTCACATGGCCTCTCGACACAGGGGTAAGATTTAGTCCCTTCTTGTTAGTTGATGTACCAGACCACTGACATGTTGTCTGTCTGAATTGCAATTGTTCCCAGAGGTAGAGAGTCTTAAAAGGACTGCAATGCTAGAAGTACCACTCTCATCTCCCGAACATTTATGTGCAGATGAGCCTCGTGTTTCCTCCACGTGCCTTGGGCTGTTCTTCTCTGATAATGCCCCCCCAACCCAATCAAGGAAGCGTCCGTGGTCACTGTGGCTATGGGACTGGGTAGAACGAAGGGATGTCCCCGAGATACATATTGAGACATCAGCCACCACTGAAGGTCCTTCATGCATGCATTCATTATGATAATTTGGTGTGACATTAGAAGTTCCTGAAAGGACCATTGAGAGAATAGGAGCCATTGTAGAACTCGCACGTGCATTCGACCGAGGGGAATGCCAATGATTGCTGCCGCCATTGATCTTAGCAATTTGAGTACCATTGAGACTGGGGCTTTTTTCCTTGGGAAGCAGGTCTAATATTTGTTTTCGTAAGAGACAAATTCTTTCTGGAGGCAGAGTTAATGTCATTGAAACTGTGTTTAGTTCTGCTCCTATAAAGACAGTCTGTTGCGATGGCGATAAGGCAGATTTTTCTGAGTCAATGGTAATCCCCATTTGATTGCAAAGATTTAAGGTTGTGTCCCAAGCATGAATAAGTTGATGCTTGGTGGTAGCAGTGAGGAGACAGTCGCCTAAATATGGAAACACCTGGAATCCCAACTGTCTCAGGTGAGTGGTGACTACTGCCATACATTTGGTGAACACTCTGGGGGCTGCAGTGAGACCAAAGGGCAGAGCAAGAAACTGATAATGGCTGGCTCCCAGCCGGAAGCGTAGATAATCCCTGGATGGTCTGTCCATCTTTATGTGGTAGTACGCATCCTGAAGATCTACAGAGCACATCCAATTGTCTTTCCCCAGAAAGGGAAGTATTGACTGAAGCGTGACCATTTGGAACTTCGTCTTTTTTACTGACTTTAGTCTGCTTAGGTCCAGAATAAGTCTCCAGTTCCCTGTTTTCTTTGGAAATAAAAAGAAAGTACAGTTGTGTACACTTACCATAAATGTAGATGTTCGAGTGTATTCACTGTTGCAGTTATCGCACCTGGGTTATCCTGCCAGGGGTAGCCCTCAGTTGGCCCGAATACCAGAGGCTTAGTATTTCTGCATTAGTTGCTGTCGCTTCAGGACTGATGTCAAGTCATCAGGGGTATAAAAACAGGCAGCCAATGCCATTACATCAGTTTTTTTTGCCCCAAATGTCAGGAGTTCCCAAATAGGGAGCTACGTTATGGTGGAAAAACACCACCAGTAAAAAAGTAAATACCAATAGCCCTGTAAGGAGTGAGTAAGAGAGAGAGAGACAAGGGGGCTGGAGGGTGGGAAACCAGGACTGCAACAGTGAATACACTCGAACATCTACATTTATGGTAAGTGTACACAACTGTACTATGTTCTTTGTGTTTCACTGTTGCAGTCATCACACTTGGGTTGATTCCCAAAGCTGAAGAATGGGTGGAGGCAGTCAAGAAGAGTTGGGGCTGGCTAGTATGCCCTGTAGGACTGCTGTTGCAAAGCCTGCCTTGGATTTGGAAAATACAAGCAGGTGGTAATGCTTGGTGAAGGTATGAACAGAACACCAAGTAGCAGCTTCCAGAATATCCGTGGTAGGGACTCCTCTGAGAAAGGCTGTAGAGGTTGAAGTTGCCCTAGTGGAATGCGTTCTGACCCCCTGAGGGGGTGGTTTCCCATGGTGTTGGTAACAGAAATGGATGCAGTGTGCTATCCATTTTGGAGATGATTTGTTTTGATATGGCCTTGCCCTCTGCCCCTGGTGCAAAGCTGACTAGTAACTGGTCAGATTTCCTGAAGGGCTTAGTCCTATCAAGGCAGAATATGAGCTGTCTGTGCGCACGTCTAAATAGTGCAGGATGCTTTCCCCCTTATTTTGAGGATTAAGGAAAAAGGTGGGCAAATGTATAGATTGGTTGAGAGCCACACTGGACACCACTTTAGGCATAAAAGTTGGGTTAGTCCTGAGGGAGACCCTGTCAGCATGAAAAATAATGAAGGGTTCCACAGCCATACGTGCTTGTAGCTCAGACACTCTTCTAGCTGATTTGATGGGCAGAAGCAAGGCATTTTTCCAAGAGAGAAATTTTAATTCTGCTGATGCTGCAGGCTCAAGGGGGGGGGGGGTAGCATGAGCTTTTCCAACACAAAATTAAGGTCCCAAGCAGGGGTGGGGGGGCTCATCTTGGTGGCCTTAGTTGTTAGCCCCTCTCAGGAACTGTTTGATGAGAGGGTGAGAGAAGACAGGTGGGCTCAGTGCTGTAATGAGCAGAGATGGCAGAGGCATGGATCTTAATGTAAGAGAAGGATAGCCCTGTGGAGTAGGTCTGCTAGGTAATCCAGGATGAGAGGTAAGGAGGGCTGTGCTGTATCCGCTCCTTTAGAGTGAATCCAGGAAAAATACTTTTCCACTTATCAGCATAGGATTTCCTGGTACTGGGTCTTCTGGCTTCACGAATGACATCCAGTACCTGCTTGCTTAGGCTGGCCACTGGAGGAGAATTCAAAGAATAAGCCAGGCTGCAAGGTTCAGGGTTTGCAATTGTGGATGCAAGATCTGTCTCTCCTGCTGAGTGAAGAGGGTTGAAATCTGGGATAGGTGCCATGGTGGCACCAGTGAAAGACTGAGCAGTAGTGGGTACTAATGTTGGCATGGCCAGTCTAGGGCAATCAGGATTGCCCTTGGTCTTTCCTGCCTTATCTTGAGTAGTACTCTTGTAAGAAGAGGCAGAGGGGGAAATGCATATATTGAGAGGTTTGCCCACTGGAAGGATAGGGCATCCACTTTCCAGGGCTTGCTGTGAGGTACCCTGGTGCAGAATTTGCTGAGCTGGTAATTGTAGGGGGAGGCAAATGGGTCCACCTTCAGGGTACTCCATTTCTGCGTCAGAAGGCTTAAGGTGTTGTGGTCTAATTGCCACTCATGTGGGTCTAGGAGATTTCTGCTTAAGTTGCCTGCCAGAGAGTTTTGTTTGCCTGGCAGGAATTGAGCTTGTAGGTGAATATGCATAGCTGAGGCCATGCTCCACAGGGTCATGGCTAGCCTGCAGAGTGGGTTCCCCTGTGCTTGTTGATGTACAACAACACTGTAGTGTTGTCGCTGTTTATTAGAAGGGACCCTGGTGAGAGTAGGGATCTGAAAGCTGTCAGAGCATGCTGAGCAGCTAGCATCTCTATTTAGTTGATGTGCAGATGAATTTTGTTTGGGCTCCAGTGGCCCTGAATGCACCTGCCGTCCAGAAGTGCACCCCAGGCATAGTCTGATGCATCTGAGGTTAGGGTCTGGGCGGCGTGGGGTTGTGTAAATGGAAGTCCCTTGTTGTGGTTGCATGCTGCTGCCCATCAAAGAAAGTCTGTCCTGAGACAAGGTATTATAGGTATGATAGTTTCCAGGTCCTGAGAATGTTGGCACCAAAGACTTTAAGTACCACTGACGTTTCCTCATATGCAGTCTGGCATATGGAATTAGTAGAATGCAGGAGGCCATGAACCCTAGAGCCTGCAGGATTTTCCTTATGGATAGCTGGGTTCTGGTGGCCATTTCAGCGAAGTAGCCTGTCAGATAGGCTTGTTTTTCTGGAGTAAGGAATGCCATCTGGGATGCTGTGTCCAAGCTTGCTCCCATTAATACAATTTTTTGACTGGGGACTAGTTTGGATTTCTTCTCGTTGATAGTGTTCCCGGGGGGTTAGAAGGTCCTTTACAAATATCAGGTTCTGCAACAACTTTTCCTGACTGTCTGCCTGAATCAGGCAACCATCCAAGTAAGGGTATATTTGAATCTTCCTCTGTCTGCAATAGGCAATGGCTGGAGCCAGGCATTTTGTGAAAACTCTGGGAGCAGTAGATAAGCCAAAGGGAAGTGCAGAAAACTGATAATGCATAGATCCTGCCCTGAAATGGAGATATTTCCTGCAGGAGTCCCTGATAGGGATGTGTAGATAGGCTTCCTTTAAATCTAGGGTGGCTAACCAGGCATCTTTGAACAGCATAGGGAGAAGTTGCTGTGGGGTGAGCATTCTGAATTTTGGTACCACGAGGAAGGTGTTTAGAGTGGATATATCTAAGATTGGGCGCCCGGCATCCTCTTTTCTAGGTACCAGGAAATGCCTGGAATAAAAACCTTGGCCTATCTTTTCTGCAGGAACAGGCTGAATTGCCCTTATGGAGACCAGGGACTGAACTTGGTTTTGTGCCTCTGCCCACTGGTTTGGAGGAAGGTCTGGGAACCCTTTTAGGGTTGGCAGCATGTGGAAATAAAATTTGTACCCCTGGGATACTATGTTGAGGACCCATCGATCGTTGGTGATGGAGGTCCAGTTTTCTGCATGGTGGGCAAGTTTTCCTCCTAGGGGCACAAGCAATTGGGCAGAGGTGAGGAGTGCAACTGAGAAGTCATTGTGAATTCTTTCCTTAAGGGGTGGCTTAGCACTCCCTGTTTTAGAAGTGGAGGTACTCCATTGCATAGATCTCTGCAAACCCTGAGACTGTTGTCTGGGGAGGTCTGCTTCCCCTTTGTCTAGTTTGAGATGGCTTTGAGGAGGCTTGAAAGGACCAATGTTTCGAGGGGTAATGCCTACTGAATCTTGGAGGCTGCACCTGCAAAAGACTGTCTGCATAGACTTAGCCTTTTCTTCCATCTTTTTTAAAACCTCTTCTGCTTTGGTGCCAAACAGATTGTCCTTGTTCAGAGGAGTATCCAATAATTTTGATTTCACATGGTCTGGCAAGGTCTGCTCCTTAAGCCAGGCATGACTTCTAAGTACAGAACCTGTGACTGCTTCCCTGCAAGATGCTTCTAGGGTGGCAAACCCACACTGCAGGGTATGCTTGCTGACTTGGCTTGCAGAATGCATAAGCTCCTGTAATTCTTTATTTTTTGAACAGTCAGGAAAGGTAAATAAATTTTGCTTAATAAGTTCCATAGTATGTTGCTGGAATTCCAGCATGTGGAATTGACAATTCAATGCTCTAATGGCAAGAGTTGTAGAGGTGTATACTTTTTTACCCCATCTGTCTAAAGCTCGGGAATCCCTGTCTGAAGGGGTGGGATTCATAGCTGTAGTTGCTTTTATTCCTTTAGGTCCTTGGGAGATGACCTCTGGGTCAGCAGTGGGATTTTTTAACAGAAATTTCTGAGAGGCAGGGACTCTGTAGTACCTGTCTGGTTTCCTTGGAGCAGGGGGGTAAAGTATCAGGAGTTAGACTGGATTCCATAAAGACATCATCCACAGCATCCAGAACATGAGGGATAGCTAAGAGTCTGTGCTGTGGTAAATCTAAAAATTCCCTGAGTCTCTTTTTGGACTGAGGATAATCCTGGCATTCCCAGTGGAAATGCTCTTTCAAAGTATGTAGGGTTTTACCAAAAGAAAAATCCTCTGGAGGGGAGGCAGAAGGAATGGATTCCTCTGCATCTCTATCCTCATAGGCAGATAAGGGCATGTCTTCATATTTAGAAACATCAGAGTCGTCGGACTCTTGGTCAGATAAAACTTCTGAGAACAAGTCTCTTTTTCTTTTAGCAGGGGAAGGCTGGCTTTCCCTAATCAGCATGATCAGGTCTTCTGCCATTTTAAGCATCTGAGATTGTGGCAAGGAAGCAGGTGCTTGAGTTTGGGTCATCGGTTTTTTAGGCATAGCTCGTACTCTTGGCCTTAGAAACTCAGTTGTTTTAGAAAGAACTAAAGATGCGAAAGAAGTCGCCGGTTTGTATCAAATATCAGTAATGCGAAGAACTTCCTTAGAAGCCGGTGCCTGCACAGCAGCTCCGGACCCATCCAAGCTAGAGACATCCGTAGGTTCCACAGTCAAAGAAGAGTCTCGCGGCTTACCAGACTTCGAATGGGTCTCAGTAGCAGCCTGCGAATCCATCAAAGTGGGCATCGGGGCTGTAAAAGCACCTGAGTACCGGCAAACTGGCGACTAGCTTAAAGGAAGTATCATCGGCAGTTTTGGACCTGTGCGGTCTGTCTGTCTTTATCTTTACGTTTTTTCAGAAGATTGGTAGTCAGATGGCTTACCGAAGCCATTTCGGAATACGGAGATCGAGAACGAAAGTATTTAGCTACAATAAGGGCCTGACGATGAATAATTTGGCGTTGAACAAAGCACAAAACCGACAGCAAGGTACATCGTGATTTGGGCCTAAACAGGTGATGCAGTAAGGAATGGAAATCTCGGTGTGGTATTTGCTTTCCACAGGCGAGATAGCTGTTAACTTTTTCTGACATTGGTTAGAGCAAGAAAAAAGAATCCCCAACGGGGTACTTAGCTTTAAAAGACTTCAGGATGATTCAATTTCGGAAATGAAAACTCAAGTAGCGGCCGACCGGCACTCCGAACTGCTTCTGTTTCAGGTTCCTCAGCAAGAAAGACTGATGTAATGGCATCGGCTGCCTGTTTTTATACCCCTGACGACCTGATATCAGTCCTGAAGCGACAGCAACCGATGCAGAAATACTAAGCCTCTGGTATTCGGGCCGACTGAGGGCTACCCCTGGCAGAATAACCCAAGTGTGATGACTGCAAAAGTGAAACATGAAGAACATCCTTGAGTAAGTTCCAGATCCTCTCTGGTCTGCTGGGACTGGCTGGATGACTCTGTTGTCCAGCAACCTTTGGACCTCTAAGGCTGCTTGGTCTCTGTGACTGGGTGGAATGTCTGGGATTTTCTTTACTAGAGGGGGGTGGAGTGGCAAAGAGAAATGAGTATCCTCTGGATATTATGCTTTGTACCCAGCTGTCTTTTGTTATTTTTAGCCAGGTGTCTAGGTACACAGACAGGCGTCCCCCGACTGCCTCCAGAGATGAACAGTCAGGCCTCTTCTCAAGAGCACTGATAGGGCTTGCCAAAGAACTGAACTCTGTCACCCTGGTTCTGCGGACCTCCTCTGCCGCGTGGCCATCTTCCATTATTACCCCCTCCTCTGCCCCTAAAGGTGGTTTCACCACGAGTGTTCTGGAAAGATCCTTGAGATTTACAGAACCATATCTTTCCACCTCCCCTCCCTTTGGGGTAGGGTCTATTTGGGGTAGAAAAACGCACTCCGACAGCAGACAAGGTCTTTCCATCTTTTTCACTCCTGGTAAGAGTTTCCTTTACCTTAGGTCCGAAAAGGGATGAACCATCAAAGGGGGTGTTAATGAAGGAAGACTTAAAGGGTTCTGCAAAGGAACATAAGTGCATCCAGGAATGTCGCCTGACAGTGATTCCTGTACCCGCTGCTCTGCTCGTACCATCAACTGCATATGACAACAGACGCATGGAAGAGTTCACTATCGAATTAAGAGAGGAGAGCTGGGAGGTTGCCTTGTCCGAAACTCCCGCAGCTACTGAACCCTGCAGGGTGTCTCCTAGCTCCTTCAGGAGATCCCTTGTAAGCTAGTAAAATGTGTGAGGTAGTTCAGCAAACAAAGGACAAAGGCCGCTGAACTAATCATATGCTTCCTGTATCTGTCCATAATCCTAGATTCTCTATTAGGAGGATGAACAGATGAAGTCTCCGATAATTCCTTCTTGGTGGCTGCTGCTACCTCCATAGCATCAACAGGTACTCCTTTAGTACAATAAAGTCTGTCTTGGGGGCTAGTTATAAATTTTTTAGGCCTCCTGGGGACTCCCATGCCCTACGAGTGAGTAATTCAAGCAACTCATCGAAGGGTGGAGACACCCAAGAGGTGGAGGGTTGAGACCCAAAGGCCTTCAGGAGGACTGCCTCATCATCAGAAGGGTTAAGGGATTTCCAGCCACCCCTCTGTTTAAGAATCTCTAAGATATCTGCAAAAGAGAGATCTTCTGAGGGGGACTGTGGGGACCTTCCGGACTCATCCAAGTCAGTATCTGAAGTGACTGACTCCTGTAGGGAGTCCAGATGCTTCCTCTTGCAGAGTCTCTTCCTAGGCACTTCTTCAGTGGGGGCTTCTGGAGAGGTCTCAGAAGAACATGGCTCCTCCAATGGAGCTTCCTGAGGCTCAGGAACTCTACGCTTCAATGGAGCGTGTGCTGAAGAGGCAGACACCGGTGCTTTCAGGGAGGGAGCTGCTCGAACTGATGGAGTGGTCATCGGGGCAAACAAAGCCCTCCTCAGAGCCTCAATGGCCCCTTGGTCCTGACGAGTGGAATCCCACAGATCCAAAGATTCGATGGAAACCATCTGCAACAGTACGGAGGGCTCTGAGCCAGAGGTCAGGGCCGAACTCACTCGAGCCAAAGCCCTGAGAGGTAAATTTGTCACCGACAAGTCAGTTCTACTATCCTTCATGGACTCGACCAGTGAGTTTCGGCCCAGAGATTCCTCAGTCGGCGAAGACATCACAGTTCGGGCTGAAAAACCTAGCGTAGGTGTCGGAGCAGAGGGGTCCACGATCATTATTTCTGCACTCTCCAGCTCCAAAACTTCCATGCAGATTGGAGGAGGAACAGAAGATGTAGGAGGAACTAAGGTCGGCTCCGAAGCCCCCAGGGTCGGTGCCGAATAAAATTTTTGCCGACGTGGTATCTGTAGAAGCTTCTTCACCACGCGGTCCACATCCAAATCAGACAAGTCTACTTGAGGCCCGTGAAGAATTTGACAAAGCCACTGATTGCAATATAGGGGACGTTAAGGTAGGAGATACTGGCATCAAGGTCAGGGATCGGCTCCTAACCATAACGACAGTCGGTTCCGAAGGCTGTGTAACCTATGTCGAAGCTTTACTAGAAGCTGATTTCGAGGTAGATGGACTTTTTGTCGGTTCCATCTTTTTGGAGTGCTTGTCTGACTTATCCAGTGACTCTTGAAAAAAGGATTTCAGCAGACCCTTATCCATTAGCTTTCTCTTTCTCTCATGCAACACTCTTGAGCTGAAGGAGTGGCATATAGCACAGCTTTCCTGCAGGTGTACCTCACCCAAGCAGTATACATATTCAGTATGTCCATCAGTTATGGACATCTTTTGTCCACATCTAGGGCATTTTTTGAAGCCAGACTTGGCTTTCTCCTTCTCCTGCTGAGATATTTTCAAAGGCAAAAGATCAACAATATGAAACACAGCAACAATGCCCTATAAAAAATGAGGGCTCTAACAGTACAGATTAACACAGAAGCTAGTAAAGCCTTGTGAAAAAAAAAGGCTTTAAGAATTAAGCTCACAATGAAAATATTTATCTGCCCTATATAAAAGGAAGGGCTGTAATTTAAAAATAACACACACACACACACACACACACACACACACACGCAATACTACAGATATGTCAAGAAAAAGCCTTAAAACATGGCCACTAACTTCTATTATAATATTAAAGACAACTAGGTGCCCCTTGAAAAGGAAGGGCTAAAACTAACAGCAGTCTGTCTTGTAATATCCAATATAAAGAGAAAAACTATGTGCCCTGTGAAAAAGAAGGGCTATAATCTAATAAAATACACTGTCTTATATATGGAAGATAAAGAGAAAAAAAAGGCCTAAATACACGGTGACTAAGTTCTCAGTTATTAAGCTAAGATAGAGATAGGGAGAAAAGATTACCTAAAAAACGGCCCAATACTAACTATAAAATCTAAATAGTGTAAAAGATCTAACTACAGACTACACAGTCTATCTAATTACCACAACACACTCTCTCTAAATGACTAAATAACCATTTAACCTATTTTTTGTAATAAAAGAAAAGTTATTCACTGGCCAGAGCTGGTGAACATCCAATCAAGTTGCAGCAGCAAACGAGATCTAGGGGAAGATCAGGGTGCATGATGGGACAGGGAGTTGGCCTCGAGGTGGTTGAAGACTTTGAGATTTTGCAGTTGGCCGATTCAGAGCTGAGGATCGGCTCCGAACCCATCAGTAAGAATGAATGGCGAGATAGAACAACTTCACATCAATAGTTTTATAGGTTATGCTATTTACTGGTGTATTTATTTTTAAAAACAAAAATCAAAGCACATTTAAACTTCAACTTTCCACCAAATTAAAAATCTGCATTAGAAAAATACGTATTCACAATGGATAGTCAAACAAGCCAAAATAACTGCTTTTACTATCATTTTTTTTGTTGATTGTTGTGTGGGTGAGGGAATGTCCCATTACTGTAATACTAACATTTTGTTAAGACATAAAGGAGGAACACTAGGTAACAAACAATGCAACACTTCAGCAACCCAATAAGCCTAGTATAATTCTACAAAAAGACATGTATACACACGCACACACACACACATACACACAGAGCCAGAAAACAAAATATCTGAGCTTATACTACTATTAAGCATTCTCTGTAAAAAAATGACAACATATCAGGGTACATGCAAATGCATAAACAGATATCCTATGTTAAGAAAAAAGTATTTAAAATCCAGGACTTAGTTTTAAAAGTGCCACATTGTTCCAATAAAATAAATGGATGAAGAAACTTACCTTGTATCCAATGCTTTTAAAATCTTGTTCCGGGGCTGCTGCTCTAGAGAGCTTACTGCTGGATTTCCTGCAACTGGGATATACATTGCACTCAGTACCAAGGAAGTTATTGCCTGAACAGCAAGAACGTTGATCTGTGTTCTCTCCCTGTCTTCCTACAGAAGAAATGTTTGTTACGGTCTCATAAAGCAAGCAAATAAAAACTATTTCAACAAGTACTGACAAAAATAAAAGATGACATAGCTGGCAGGGATTGCAAATTCCAAATAAATAAATCCCAAATAAGCCAGACAATTCTATGCTTACTGCTCAGATTCCTTCTTAAGACTACCTTACCTTGTAAGAAATCCAGACAACCACTTATGAAAAAAAGGACACAATTGAGTACACTTATGAATCTTAAGAACCTGCTGTCGAAGTTCCGGCTGGAATGTTGACAGGCTAGCAGCAGTTTTTCTGTGCTCTGCTATTTTATTTATTTTCTGACAGGAAATTATATTTTTAAATTATCTTATTTGGAATTTTTGACAAAAAAAAATATAACATTTTGAACTATTCTGAAAGACAGTAACATGAAATTATTTATTTTTAATATTAATTTCCTGTCAAACTTATGCTCAGAAGATCATTCACTGGAATACAGAATGAGTCACACAAAATTAAGCTCTCAGGAGTCTCATGAGAAAGGACTTTCAGACTATTAACTAACATTCAAGAGCTTTCACTGAAAATGGACAAAATAGATAAGCTGGACAGTTTTAAAGAAAAAAAATGCTCCAAGAAAATGGAACAAATACAGGAGTCTCAATCAACAGAAAGCTCAAATATCAGGAATAGAAATGTCATTAAATGACATAGAAGGGAGATTAGTAGAAGAAGAAAACAATACTGAATTCCTACTGAGACAAAACACTTTACTTTTTGACAAAACAGATGACTTAGAAAATAGGCCTTGGGGGAACAACATCTGCATCTTTGGCTTACCTGAGAAGATAGAAGATGGAAATATGACAGGCTTTTTAACATCTTGGCCACCTAAGGTTCTTGATTTACTACAAGCAATGTCCTATGGAATTGAAAAAGCCCACATATCTTTAACTAAACCTACTGGATCTAAAAATAATCCATCACAGAGATCTACTATTGTGAAATTATTTTATTTACAAGGCAAAGAACTAATTCTGAAAACAGCCTGGACAAAATCTCGCATCAAAACTAGGGGATAAAACAATAAGATTTGATAATGATTACTCATCTACTGTGATGTCTAAGAGAAAAAGCCTTCTTCCTTTGATTAAAAAATTAAAGAGGAGACTGATCAAGGTTCATCCGCTATTCCCAGCCAGGCTTAAAATACTTATTTCGGATGACATTAAAATCTTTGATGATCTTGACAATGCCATAAAATTTCTAAAAACAAAAAACATAACTGAACAAGCAGGAGATATGGAATGGAGCATCAACTCTTTGAAAAGACAGGTGAAAAGAAATAACTGGAAAACCAATGAAAGAAAGAAAAACTAAAATGAAATGACCTTTTTAAATAGTTTAATAATATAAAATAAAAAGTCAATATAACAATTGCTCAGGACGTGCTTCAAGCCAAAGTCACCAGGTTACGTGTAGGTCTATTCAGACCAAATAATGCAGTTTGAAGTAAATGGTTCAAATAATAAATATAAGTCTATTCAGACCATAGAATTTTAAGGCCAAGGGATGCAGCAATCAACTCGGAACGTCTCTTCAGACCTTATACATATCCAAATGCAAAGAACGAAAAATAGCTTGTATAAAAAATAATAATTTATTAATAATATGTTTATCTAATTAACAAGCAGATTAGTATTAATTAAAATTATTCTTACTAGCATGTTTATAACTTGAAGGGAGACCTGGATGCAAACTAGAACAAGGAAATTACTTTTAAACTAATTTCATCTTCTTTTTATTCAAGGTCATAGTTTAAAATTTAGTAATTAACGTGTTTATGTATGTGTGTACTTGAATATACACACTGGCATATGTATATATAATCAATACAAAACTATAAATTGGCTTGGGGGAATAACTTTTTCCTTTTTATAGCTTTCAATACTGTTTGGAATACATACAGGTTTCCTATAATTAATAAAGTAAATGCATAGTAACATCTGTAAATAATAGAATAATTTGTTAGAACTATCACATTCACAGATATGTTACTTTTTTTTTTCTTTCTCTTATTTGTCCTCTAATGGTATTACATCAACCAGTAAATGGCGGCATAACACAAGAGAAAAACATAGTTCATTGTTATGTATTACTATTTTCTCTTGTTATATATTACTGTTCTCTCTGATATAAACTAATTGAATTAAAAGCAATAATAATAATCACAGAAAGGAGGGCATGTTTATTTCCTGTCCTCTTTTGTCTTGTTTGGATGATCTGGTGGTTCTGGTGGGCAAGTGGGGTGAAGATGAGATGAACACCTTGAAACTGATTAGTTAAAATATAACTAGATGTACAACAAGCACTCAGTTAAATTTAGGTAAATGACGAGGAAGGGAAGAGCAGAACATGGATGATTGTTCCCTGTTACTATGTACTTGGTTAGATTTCTTAAAGCTTGTTAGGGTTCGGCATGGTGTACTGGCGATGACTGACATTTTTTTCCCCTTCTTCTCCTTCTCATTATTACTTTAATTGGATGGTCTACTGACCATGGTGGTCATTGGGAATGCTGGCATTATGTGCTCCTTAGTACATGATTGATGGACTGGGTGTTTTGTTTATACAAAAGGAAGGGGGAGATTGCAGTTTCTGAAGTTGTGGCGCTTGAATGTTAAAGAAACTTAGATTAATAACTACTGATACTGTGTGCAAGCCGTGTATGTTAGATACAGTGATTTTGTTTTCCTTTGCAAGTCAAATGAGTATAGATATATATATATATATATATATATATATATATATATATATATATATATATATATATATACATACATACATATTTTCGGACTTGGGGAAGGGAAAAAGAAAAAAAAGAGAGCTCAAGCACTTACTGGGTGAAGCTATAGTCCTGAAAAGAATCCTGGTTTCCCGCTGAGATCGCGAGGAAGTCGACACAGCTAGACAGATAAATTAAAAGACACACTTAAAGAAAATGTGAACTGCTACATTTAATGTCGCACGTTAAAGGGGCATGGTCAAAACCTCAAAAACTTAAAGGGATAGACACTTACATTATAGTAGCTTTTTATTTAAGTTACAGAATTTAAATAAACATTACAGTAAATTATTGACTAGATTTTTTTTTTATTTTCTTACATTAAAAGAGAGTGAGAAAAGGGGGAAATTTAAGACTATATTAAAAGTTATAATGACTTCATAAGCTGACTGCTCGCATTCATATAGCATTAAAGGAAAACTCCGGACTCAACCGCGAGTTTTCTTTTATCCCTGTAAAATCAGCCTAGCCACATGCAGTTAACAGAATACTCTAAAAAGCTTTTCATTTCTACTTTTCACCACTTTCCTAGCACAGGGCAGGAAAGCCCATCCCATGTTCTTTTGTATTGCGTCCCTTCAGGTGGAATTTGTCTCCACTTTCCTGACGTACCTTCGACACAGTCATATCAGTAGTTCTCTATCCTGACGTCCCGCCCACATTGTGACATAAGCATTATCGAGGTCGGGCTGCTTAACAGCTGCTATAAATCAGTGCAAAACTTGTTGTGGAACTCTCTAACAACTACTGTTTCTGTCAGGAGTAAAAACTGTATCGGAGCAAGTATTTCCTCCGGTGAAACTGCAACCAAAGTGTTTCCAAATAGACAAGCTGCTATTACTGATTTAAGTACATTACATTATTTAAACTGCTGACAAATCAGTCCATGGTCTTCTTTCCCAAATGCATTATGAATCATTTATCACGTTTTGTTCTCCATTTCCAAATGCATAAATGTACACTAATGGTCCCCAACCACCCTGCTCCAGGAAGTGTGTGCGCGTATAAGTACATTACTGTTTCTGCCTGTTTGTGTTTGAGTTTGAGTGAATGCATGCATGAAAGCAGAAAATATGTGTGTTTGAATGCAGAAAAGACTGTCTATGCTTGTATGAGAGAGAGAGCGAGCAATGCAGGAGAGAGTGAGCAGTGCGTGCATGAAAGCAGAAAGTGTGTGTGTGTGTGTGTGTGTGTGTGTGTGTGTGTGTGTGTGAGAATGCAGAACGGACTGCTTTTGTGTGTATGACAGAGTGAGTATTGAGATCCAGTATGAGACAGTGAGACATGTTCATTGAGCGATTATTTTACACTCTCTAAGCAGCAGTTTTGCTGTTTACTGAGTGTAAAATACAAATCCACCAAACAAACTAAAATACATTTCTGTGAGTGTCTGCGTGTGAGTGAATGCTGCCTACATGAAAGCAGAAAAGGTGTGTGTGTGAGAGAGAGAGAGAGAAAGAGACAGAGATACATACACGAAGTGAGGTCTGAGAGTGATGTGATCAATAGCAGCAGCAGCTAAGAAGTATGCTTACCTCCCCACTGTGCCTCTCAAACATGTCCAGACAGTCGATCATGACTGAGCCACAAATAAGTGGGGGGGGGGGGGGTCACAGCTACTAAGACCAGTTGTTAATCCAGCGTTTATGGACAAATAAAGTTTTCCTGTTTGATTCCGACCCTCAATCATAGGAAGTATGCCGTGTGTGACTTAACTTCCTTTTGCTTTTATCCGAAAATTTAATTGTTTCTAAGTGGTTTTCACTGCTTACTAGTGCATTTCATACACGCATTACTGAGGATGCTTTCTGCTTCAGACTTGATGTTATCCGGGCATCACCATGGCAACAAAGAGAGTTTAATCGGTAACTTTATAAAGGTGCAGTTTATACCTGGATAGGGTTTTAGCCAATTATTAGCTCCATATCCTCCCTCCTGCTTTATGGAACTTGCACTTTTTTTTTCCTTACAGGAGGTCATTTGTTCCATGTCAAGGCCAGTTAAATGATCAGACAGCTTTACTACCGGCCACACACAAACATTTGCAGACATTCCATGTTCGGCTCATTAGGAAAGAAAAAGGCATATTTATAGCTGTATGAACATGTTAGTGTTTTTGTGTGCATGTCTGAGTGAATGCGTCCATGAAAGCAGTATGTAAGTGTTTCTGAATGTAAAAGTGACAGTGAAAGTGTGTGCATGAAAAAGAGCGAGTAATACATGAGAAAATGAACTGTGAGTGTGTGAAAGCAGTGTGTATGTCTGTGCCAATGCAGAAAAGGTTATATATGCGTGCATGAAAGAGTGAGTAATGCAGGAGAGAAAGAGCAGTGTAAGCAGTGTGTATGTCTGTGCGAATTCAGAAAAGACTGCGTATGCCTGTATGAGTCAGAGTGCACAATGCAATGGAGAACGAAGAGTGCGTGCGTGAAAGGAGTATGTATGTGTGTGAATGGAAATGATTTCTCTACTGTTAACCTTTACATATTTTTCTATGTCTGTTACCAAAGTCACGACATAGTCCAACTGTCTAAGTCTTTCACTTTACCTTACATCACTGCCTGCTTCTTGTCTTATGACAACCACTAAAGAGCAGAAATGTATTATACAGTTATGTTTCACTTAATGCATGTAATCTATCTCTGTTTCAGTTACCTTTGTATTCCAACATGGTTTACTTGAGAAGTGATACGAGGGAAAATCAGCTAACCTGACTTTCTAAAACACTGGACTAAATAAATATGCTTCAGGAAGCATCACCCAGCATTCCCAGAATGACTAATCTGTCAAGTGCTTAGCGACTTACTTATTTATAGTTTATTTAATTGACATTTGGTGATCCGGAAAGTGTGACTGAGTCAGCAAACTATTTGCAGTGGATGCCTAGTAGGAAAAGCTCCAGCAATTAAAAAACATATATATTTATATATAAAACTAATAAATGCATTGTTACAGTACAATTTGTGGAGAATACAGTCATAAGTGTGAATGATTATTTACAGTAGCAATTTTGGTTATTATCAATCCGAACTAGTAGTACACTGAATGAGCTGAACAAAAACATCTGTAAGATAATTAACCATTTAAGAGTAAAATAACAGAATACCATCTAATCATACTACTTGGAAAAATGGCGGACATATAAAGTGTGATGTTAAGGAGTATAAGAACATTAAAATATGGATTTAAATCGGGATAGTCATTCTGGCTTTAAATTGGTTTAGCAATACTTTTTCCTTGGTAGTAGACAGGGGAAGAGACAGAAGAGATAGAGGATACAGTCTAGTTCAGAATGCTCTAAATCCTCTCTTATATCACTTAAAGACATGATGCCATTTAATCTTCATAAAAAAGAGACCATTTAACCTTTCCACCATGGTCTAAAACATTGCTTTTCATAAAGCCACTGTGAAGTGTCCTGATTTTTTTTCCATTACTTCTCTGTCCCCTGTACTTTTCTATGTCCTTCCCTGAAACACTTCAAAACTGTACAATGTGTGCTCTCAGCCATCTAGTGACTATATTCTTTCAGTATTTTTGAGATATCGGACTTCATCCTTCCTAAATTGCAGAATGTCCTGGTGGTGATGCCACTCTGTGAGCAATAACAATGTCAGAACCTTTCTACCTATGTTTTGCAGTACCAGACTGCCACAGAATTCCTGCCATTTCATATGTGTGCTTTCAGCCTGCATATTGCCACTTTCTGCTCATCTATAAACTCTGTCAGCATAAATTCCAGTGTACAGTTTCTACGTCATCAGAAGGGAAGTTACTGGTTCATAGCTTTTAGGATAGTTTGCAGGTTCACTCCTAAGAAGGAGTATTGTTTTTTTCCAATTAACCAGGCTGGTGTCTGTTTGAGGTGCGCATATAAATAGTTCTTACTCATGGCTAAATCTTATTATAAAGATGTTAATACTTTTAGCCAGAAATCCCTAACTCAGAGAGTTCTTCAATGAAACCTGCGTGGGGGATTGTGTCAAAAGCCTGGGCCAGGTCAATATAGGTGGTAAGTACTGTCTTACCTTCAGCCAGGGCCTTTGGTGCTTTTCTTAGCAAAGTCCACCAGGTTTAGTAAGAATGATCTACCCTTAATGAAACCAGATTGGACTGGGTCTACAGTGCAAAGGTTGCTTATGTCTTTGTTGATATGGTCTCTCCCTTTTTTTAATTTGTCCAAGTCTTTTGGGTTTCTAATACCATGACAGGAATGGACCCCATTCCTTAGTCAAACTACGATTAAACTTCATGAAATTAGTATTGTTTCAATCTTTGATGTCAGCCAGAAATGCTCTTCGCAGCACCCGCAATGTGCCCAGTAATGACTCCTCCTACAATTCATATGGGGTTACATGGATTGGTAACATATCTAAATACAACTGTAGATTCTTTTTATAAGACCCTTTGCTCCTACAACTATTGGAACTGTCTGGGTATCTTTCTTCCACATTGCTCTCATTTCCTCCTGCAGATCCTGGTATTTTTTGACTTTGTGTCTCTCTGTATGCAAGACTATGTAGTCACTGGGTGTGGCAACTTCAATGATCAATGCTACTTTTGTCTTCTTTTCTTGGACCACTATATCCGGTTTTCTAGCATCAATCTTTTGAACTGTTGGTAATGGATGATCCCATGTGATATAAACATCATTTTCTATGTTTTGTGGCTCATGTTTCCAATGTTTATTAGCCACATTGATACCATAATGTTGGCACAAACCCCAGTGCAACAGTCTTGCCACATTATTTTGCCTTTCAGTATACAGTCCTTCTGTCATTAGCGTGTCGCAACCAGCAGCAAGGTGTGTGACTGTTTCCAATTCGGTTTTACAAAACCTACATTTGTCCGTTTCTCCCACATGTTCAATGGACTTTGTAAACCAATATGTACATAGCCCACTATCTTTGGCTGCCAATATTAACCTTTAATTTCTTGGTTTGAATTCACCTCTCCTTAACCATTCCTGTATTCGTTCCTGATCAGCATGAGGTTCTTTCAGAAGTTTTCTATATTTGCAACTATATTTATGCTTTTTCCACATTTCTAGCCTTCTCATCTGTTACTTTATCTTATATTCTTTCTTTTGTTTTTTGGCACATCCAGTTGCTGCCTGATTTTTATCTACTTCTGGTTTGATTTCCATTCCTGCTAGACGTCAATATGCTTTGGCTAGATTAAGCAGAGAAGTCATCTTACATTTATTTTCCTCATGTTTCAAAACTTTCACTACATTTGGATTTTGTGAGGTGAGTAGATATGTGTGGAGTCCTTCGGAATGAGGAATATATAATCTTGGTATACGCTGATTTTTATAAATCATTTGGTAAGCATGAAGCATCCTTCTTGCATGAAGCATCCTTCTTGTTTTAACATCTAATCTATACAACACTTTTTGGGGCCAGTCAATCACTACAAAACTGTAAGAGCAAGTTGATTTACAGCTTGATCTTGTTCCTAGATGTCAGTGATGTTCTCAGAATTAATTTAAGTCTTCTAAAGCATTTCTTGCTGAATTTTATTCGTATTTATTCATGTTTTATTGCTGATCCTTCATCAATTCCCAAGTATTTATACACTCCCTCTTGCTCAAGTTCATGATGATTCTTTCCATGGCCTTGCAGATGAGACTGGTGAGACTTACGGGTCTATAGTTCCCAGGGTCTATAAATAGCCCCCATTTGTGCAAAGGGATTACTGCTGCTCTACTCCGGTGGAATAAATCCAGTTCTCAGGCTATGGTTAAAGAGATTTCTAAGTGGGTCTGCTATGTCCTGTTTTAGATTGCTTAATAAGCATCCTGGGATGTTATCTTGCCCCATTGAGCCCATGTTTTTGGCCTTGAAGAGCTCAAGTGAGACCGGATTTCTAGAGATACTGGGCAGAGGTCTGGTGTTGGGTAAGCTTTGGGCATGGAAGATGGGGACAGAGGAATGAAATTTGCACCAAATCTGTCAGCTAGGAGGGTGGGTGATTTCTTCCAGTGCAGTATGAGTGGTACCATCTATTACCTCTTCTTCACAAAGCTGGACATTCCATTTTCAGTTTTGGACATAATTAAAGAATGCCTTATGATTATCCTTAGCTGGAGACACTATTTTAGCGTCAAACTTAGCTTTAAAGGATTTCATGAGATTTCTGATTTGCTTGTTCAAGCTGGGAGGGAATACTTCCTCTACTGAGTCACTTCCCTCTTTTTCTTAGACATCCATTCTTTCTCTTGTTATATAATCTGTTTATATTTGAGGTGCACCAGGGTGTCATGTTTTTTCAGAAGGACTTGGTTTTGATCCAGTTAGGTACAATAGAGTGTACTCAGCTGCTTAAATGTTTGTACAGGGCATCTGAGTACACCTCTGCATCGGAGTCAGGAGATGTAATATGTTTTGTACCACTGCAAAGTAGTCTGAAGTTAGCTTTGATTTTTCAGTTTTGTTGCTCCTGTGGGGGTGTTAGGTCCAATACTTACTTTGAATGAGAAAGATGTAAGGTCCAACCTTACTTCTGCATCTACCTGTATATTTACATATGTGTATATATATATATATATATATATATATATATATATATATATATATATATATATAAATGACACTGTCTGTTGCTCGACTGTTTGCCTGTGCATGTCTGTATATGTATAAATGTGTGCAAGGTATGAAGGCATTATTACATACTACATAACTTGCATTTTATATGTAATATAATTCCTCAAATAATAGGTTCAAAGGATGTTACTAGGCTATGAGGCCCTTATAAGGCAAGCCAAGAATTTAGCCCATATTTAGATTGATCAGCACCCAATGCCCCTGTCCAGCAGGAACAGGGGTGGAATCCCAGGGGTATTTTTTCTGTTTCTCATCCAATTATCCCAGTTGTGCTTAAAAAGGGGTAAAGAGGTACTCTGCTTGATGTGGAGTGTGAGTCTATTCCATAAATGAGGGAGACTCTGCCAACTAGTCTTACTGATGTCACAGACCAGGTTGAGGCTGTGTGTGGGTTACTGGAGTGGAGCTTGACTTGTGGATATGCAGCAGTCCCATCAAGGTGTGGTCCATGATCGCCTTGTATGCCAGACAGAGGTCACCTTTGAGGAGTCTGTATGAAACTAATTACAGGGATAGGGCTTTTACCCTGTCTGTGTATGGTAGATGTTTGAGGCCCTGGATTCACCTGGTGAGGAACCTCTGTTGCCTCTCCAGCTGCTGCATGTGCTTTGAGAGGTACATGCCAAACAGGGCATTGTACTCAATAATGGCACTTATGAGGGAAGAATACAAGGATGTTATGACCTCCTTCTCCCTGGATGAGATACCCTGACATATGAGGTGGGCCATGTACAAGGCTTTCCATACAATGGAAGCAACAGGGTGGTCAAAGGCCAGGTTGCTAATCAACCTTGGTGCCCATGACTCATTACGTGCTTAGGACATTGTTGTTAATGTGATAATTAGTTGGGACATCACTCTCCCCAAAGGGGACAATGATGCATTATTTGGTCTTTAGCTTGAGGCCATGTTTCTGAGACAAGTCATTTGTCTGAGTGAGACCCTCTTGGAGGATGTCCACATCACTAGGGGAATTGATGATAGCACCCAGCTTGCAGTCATCTGCAAACCTGGACTGCTAGAGCACACTGGTTTTGGCCTGCACCTCAAAAAAATATATCCCAAATTACACTGGCCCCAAGACCAAATCCTGGGGTATGCCCCTTGTTATGGGCCTACTGCTTGAGGTTATTTCCCCTATTTTAACTACGTGGGTTCTATCAGTGAGCCAGTTTGTTACCCATCTGGTAACATATCGATTAATGCTTAGTTGAGAGAGTTTATCTATTATGCCCGAGTGGGGAATAGTGTCAAAGGCTTTGGACAGGTCAAGGTAGGTGCTGTGCACCATCTTGCCCTCATCCATGGCTTTGGTGACTATCTCAAAGAAGTTGACCAAATTTTGCAGACATGACCTTCCCTTGATGAAGCCAAACTGTGTTTGATCAAGTGCTTGGAGGTTGCCAATATCCTTGTTAATGAGGTCCATAATAATCCATTCCATGGCCTTGCAGATCAGGCTAGTTAGGCTGATGGCTGTATAATTTCACATATTGGGGGATGCTCCATTTTTGTGTAAAGGGATGACAATAGCTGTCCTCCACTCGGCTGGGATGAAGCCAGTACTCAAGCTTTGGTTAAACAGGATGCAATTTCCTGCCTGAGTTCACATAGTATGCAGCCCTGGGATGTTATCTGGTCCCATGGAGGCTGTATTTTTTTGCCTTTGACAGAGCAGTGATGACCTGTTCCATAGATATAAGGGGAAAGGGGCAAGTACTGTGGATGCCCTGATTTACTAATGGGGGGCAGAGGTGTAAAGTTCTCGCTGAATCTGTCAACCAGCAAGTTTGCTATATCTACTGCACTTGCATATGTGATCTCTTTGACAACCAGTTCTGAACAGATCTGGGTTCTTCCTTTGAGGTTGCAGACATCTGTGAAGAAGGCCTTATGATTGTCTCTAGTAGATGTGGCCAACTTGGACTCTGTTTGGTTTGAAGGATTTCACTAGTGCTCTTATTTGCTTGTTCAGGCTAAGGAGACATTGCTTCCAATTAGGCACTTGCTCCTTCTTGGTCTTGGACAGCAATTTTTTCCTTTCGTTATAGAGTTTATTTATTGCAAAGGTCCACCAGAGAGGTTTACACTTCCTTGCAGAGGAAGATGTAATCCAGTCAGATATTCCTGATTCCATGCATCTTTATAAATTGTTGTATAGTGCTTTGGTGTAGTTTTTGATATTGGTGCCAGTTCCTACAGAGGGGGAGGGGGCTGTGAAGTTATTACTGTCATCCCTTTGGAGGCTGTAATCTGCTTTGGAGAATTTTTTTTGTCTGATCCTAGCAAAAGGGGGGGTTGGGGGAGATGGTAACTTCGTAAGTGACCGCTTTGTGGTCGGATCTTACTGAGGGATAATAGTATAGGGATGCTGCAGTGGTTACTCATGTAGTCCAAGATATTTTCACCTGTTGTGGGGGTATCGATTAGGTGTTCCAAGGCATTTGCTCTAATTACATATCCTACAGCTACTTTGAAATATTTGACTTGGTGCATATTTTATATCAAAAGTTTAAACAATGTATATATTAATAATTAATCCAGTACAAAACAAAGTTATCAGACAGCCCATTAAATAAGTGCAAAAATGCTCTCCATGATCTAAATTACTATGAAGTAATGGACCTCTCAGGTCTGAGGAGGCCCATAGCTCTCCACCTCTTTGCACAAAACATCTGGACAAAGTCAAAAATAATGGTGGGAGCAAAACCCCAAAAATAACAAGAAAAAAAATGAAAAATTGCTCTTATAAACTTACAAGTTGCTAGCAACAAAGGTCTTATGTTACCATACATTTTCTGAAGGCTATGAAGTCTGAAACTGAAATGCCTGTCAGTATTTAGTGAATTCAGTCCTCATGGAGGAGAGGGAAATTGGAGGAAATGGGAGGAGAGTGGGACTGTAATGACAGATAAATCATTTCAAAACTTTTCCCACCTTTAATGTGACCTATAACCTGTACAATTCAATTGAAAAACAAACCCCAATCTATTAGGGGGAAAATATAAACAAAAAACATACAATACGCTGGTTACATAAGCGTGCACACCCGTAAACAATACTTTGTTGAAGCACCTGTTGATTTCATTACAGCATTCAGTCTTCTTGCGTAGGAGTTTATCAGCATGGCACATCTTGACTTGGCAATATTTGCTCACTCTTCCTTGCAAAAGTGCTTCAAATCTGTCAGATTGTGAGGACATCTGTTTTGCACAGCCTTCTTCAAGTCACCCCACACATTTTCTATTGGATTTATGTCTGGGTTCTGGCTAAGTCATTCCAAAACTTTAACTTTCTTCTGGTGAAGCCATTATTTTGTTGATTTGCATGTATGCTTGGGGTCATTGTCATATTGAAAGGTGAAATTCCTCTTCATCTTCAGCTTTCTAGCAGACACCTGAAGGTTTTGGGCAAAAAGTGACCTGTATTTGGAAATGTTCATAACTTCCTCCACCTTGACTAAAGCCCCAGTTCCCGCTGAAGAAAAGCAATGCCAAAGCATGATATTGCCACCACCATGCTTCACCTTGGGGATGGTGTTCTTTTGGTGATGCGAAGTTTTGATTTTGAGCCAAAAGTACCTTTTGGAATTGTGACCAAAATGTTCAGCCTTGGTCTTATCAGACCATAACACATTTTCCACATGCTTTTGGGAGACTTGATGTACTGTTTTGCAAATTTTAGCCAGGCCTGGTTGTTCTTCTGTGTAAGAGGAGGCTTCCATCTTGCAACCCTACCTCATACTCCAGACATATGGAGAATACGGGAGATTGTTGCCATATGTACTACACAACCAGTACTTGCCAGAAATTCCTGCAGCTCCTCCAGTGTTCCTGTAGGTCTCCTGGCAGTCTTCCTGACCAGTTTTTGTCTTGTCTTTTCATCAGTTGTGGAGGGACATCCAGTTATTTGCAACGTCACTGTTGTCCCATATTTTCTCCACTTTTTGATGACTGTCTTCACTGTGTTCCATGGTATATCCAATGCTGTGGAAATTTTGCACCCTTCTCCTGACTGATACATTTCAACAATGAGATCCCTTTGATGATTTGTAAGATCTCTGGGAACCATGGCTTTTGCTGTAGCAGGCAACTGAGTAAATGTCAGGAAAATCCTACTGCGACAGCTGAACTTTATTTGGAGTTAATCAGATTGAGTAAATGTCAGGAAAACCATACTAGGACAGCTGAACTTTATTTGGGGTTAATCAGAGTCTCTTTATTTGATGGCAGATGTGTACCCAGGAAGATTTAATGTTGTAATTAAATCATTTTTTTTATTTTTTACCTGGGTTTGATTACATGACTGGTGTTATTTCATTGTAAGGTATTGTCACTATACATTGCACATGTGCACCATATTTGCACTGACAGCATCTTCCAAAGGCCTCAGCTGATATGTGTATGTATTTTAATAATTCTGTAAATAATTGAAGTTAGTCATGTGTAATATACTGCGCGCATGCGTATATACACACACACACACACAAACTCAGCATCATAGTTGTAGTTGTGAGACCAGGACAGAGTATAAATGGACATGTATCTGGCCCCGTTGACATTAGTATACCTTCCAATACCTTATTATGGAACACCCGTCATCTACTCTGAATGAAATATCACTCATTTTAACTGCAGTATTGCAGTGAAGCCCAAACAGACATTTCATTGCAGCCAACCATGCAATGTCTTTGGGACATTGCGGCACAGACACATTGTCTCATGTGTCAGCCTTTGAGTCACATTTTTTCCAAGGAGGAAATGCAACATTGTCTATGCCAAGGAATAAAAATGTAACTTTTTACTAGTAATTGACCAACCTTTCCACTGCTATTACTTAATATACCCAACTGTTCCTTTCTACCCAACTTAACCCCTGGAGAAATATTTCAATTGCTTATGAAATCCTTTAACACACCAACTAATTTCTCTTTCACATACTCTTAATGTGCATTTCTATTCTACCCTAACAGTTACATAAGCATTACAACTTCCTCACTGTGTTCAATAAACTATAACAGGAACAACAACAAGCTATCTTCAGCCCTTTTCTTGGACCTGTCCAAAGCTTTTGACATGATTAACCACCATCTTCTCATCAACACCCTGGCAACAATGTCCCTAGGTAATCACTCTCTCCAATGGTTTGAATCCTACCTGCACAATAAACAATCCGTCTTATGGCAGAACAAACTCTCAAACCTCCTACCCAACACTCTAGGTGTCCCACAGGGATCTATCTTGGGACCACTTCTGTTTTCCATTTTTATCAATGACCTCCACACTGTAATCCCTAAAGCCATCTGCATTCAATATGCTGACGACTCAATGTTTATCTGCACTGGCACCTCGCAAACAGAGTTCCTATCAATAACTCAGAGTACTTTCAACCTAGTAGAGAACTGGCTTGCCACTCGCTGTCTGATTCTAAATCCTAATAAAACAAAGCTCCTACTTTTCACCCCCACTCAAAGATCCACTGCATTCTCTCTCTCCATTAAGGCTAACAACGGTACCATTATCTCTCCAGATGCCCATACAAAATTGCTAGGAGTTATTATAGACAACAATCTTAAGTTTGATGTGCACGTCAACAAAGCAATCAAAACCATTAACAGAAAACTGGGCTCTCACTTTATAGGATAAAGCCATTCCTTATCCCATATGCTAGGACCTCCATTTCCCACTCCCATATACTCTCTACACTGTACTATGCTTCCCTTTTACTTGCCAACCTAAATAAATCTGATCTTAATAAACTCTCAAGCTGCTATAATAACATAGCTAGATTTGCAAGTGGTCTACCCCACAGAACACATCATTGTAAAAATCTAAATTATCTCGGATTGCTAGAGCTACCCAGGCAGATTCAGTATAATCAACGCATTGTTGCTCACAAAGCACTTAACCAACCAGATAATACACCTGCCCTGTAAAACATCATATATCCCCACTCCAACTCCAGATCACTCTGGTCATCTAATAGACTATTAGTGCAAACCATCAAATCCAACAACTCAGCTGGTGACTCCCCATTCGCAAACTCTGCAGGCAAAACTTGGAATTCCCTTCCTGCGAACATTACCCTGGATACCACCCTATCTCAATTTTTAAATAACTCTCAAGGCGTATTTCAAGTCTCAATGGATAAGTCCCTGCTCCAAGCCTGACTAAATCTTTATGCATACTGGTGTACCTATCCTATGTCTGTAAGTTATACTCAAATATCTTTAAGTCAGTTTAGAAGATTGTTAGACTGTACAAATTTAACTGTACTATAAAATGTGGTATATTTCCATAAATTTAACTAGAACGTAAAATGTGTTATATTTGCATTATGTTATGATTACTCCTGTTTTATATGACATTGTAATGATTGTATATGTATACCTTTGGAGCTTTTCTCCCTGGGCCTCCGCTGAAAATGGACATGTATCCAGTCAGACTATCCCAGTCAACAAATGTAAAAATAAATAAATAAATAAACCCCTTGGACTGCATGCTTACCCCACAGCTCACAGTATGTAATATACATTATCACTGACATCATCAATGCAGCTGAAATTAATATACATTTTAGATAAGCTGATCTTATTGCATAACAGTTTCCCCCCTTTGATACTACCAGTATCATACCATACATGTAATTATATTGTTAGTTTTCATAACCTGATACAAAAAAGCTTCAGCATCATAATCATTGTCGGTGAAAAGCGAACTTTCATTGATTGGTATGTGCAGGTGAGGTTAAACATCTTGTTATATCAGCCTTCAAAACAGAAAAGACAAAAATGATCAGAAGTATAATAAAAAAGTAGCTCAATTAAATTTGCCAGTTTTTCCTGTACATCTTGACAGTCACTAAAATATGAACAGCTCTGACTCTCTATGGGGGCACATGACCCCCCTTTTGTAGCAAGCATTATATAAAGTGCCCATTCGATTCTGTAACATCACAGTTCGCATTTCAGTCATGTATCGATATGCCATCCTAATGTTATGCGAAAATTTGTTGGCCACCTCTTGTAGATTCTGAGCAAGCATGGTGATTTCAAGCACTGTCCTTTGCACTCCATGCCCAGGATTAAAAATTTAAAATACTTCCTCAGCCCAGTGGATTGTCTACCTGATGGTGGGTTTTCAAAATGTTGGATAGCAGGAGTAATATCGCCTACAAAGCAACATCCAGACCAGTTTGTAGGCAACCAGGGGTAGGCACAATCACCACAGATTTAGTAACGGTCATGTATCACGCCCATGCTACTCCCCCAGTCATAACTTTTTAAGTGCAAAGAGTCTACCACACTTGAATGCCTGCTGTCATTACATTTGCTGTTTGACACTGGTACAGTCCCATTTCTGGCATACCATGTGTCTCCATGGTGTGGGGTTAAAAGTTGAAGAGATACAACCTTTGAAAAATTAGTTACATTATGCCAGGTTAGACTAATGTCATTAAGGTCATTTTCAAATGACACTTGTGATGCAAGGATGGGAATCATAGGAATCTCTGCCTTAGAATGATAAGGTATATGTGGACATATCCAGCTGTTTGTGTTTAAATTTTTGGCATATTGTTGAAGGACCAGCAAGAAACTGTTTTCTCTCGACCAGTTTATAGAAGAAAACAGCAGCAGAAACCAAGCAAGGGTACCTGTTATCAATGGATTCATCATGGAATGCTACTGACCTTGACTTTGTCACTGGGCAGATGATTTATCTGTCGCACCTAGATCTCCCTCTATTGGCTACAATTAATCATTTGGTGTCCCCACATGGCAAAGCCTTCTTGCAATGAGATAAATGGATCCATGTTGGTAGTCCTGCACAGCAAACAGCAGTCAAGGTTTTTAGCAGGTACTGGGAAAGGACCTTTCCACCTCGGGCTGCGGCCGTTCTTCTCCAGGAAAATTTTTACATAAACCCAATCACCTGGCTGTAGTTGATAACAGGGCTGGTCAAAAGGATTTGGTAATGCTGCTCTTACTGTTTGATGATATTACTGCAAAATACGAATCAAGTTCTTACAATATGAAATCATGGCATCATCTGACAAGGTTAATTCGGCATTTCCCACTAGAGGTGTAGGTGGAAGGGGCATGGGCCTCCCCAATATTATTTCATATGGACTCAGCTTCCTGGTGGCATTTGGTAAGACCCTCATACTCATTAATGCTAAGGGCAGGCCTGTGGGCCACTAAGTGTGTTTGAGCACAAATTTTTGAAATTTTATTCCTAATGGTTCTGTTTACCCTTTGCACTAATCCAGATGACTGTGAATGGTTGGTGCAGTGCAGACTCAAGTTAGTATTAAAAAGTATGCACAACCCTTATTTAAAATGTGTTCCCTGGTCAGCATTGATATTACATGATATACCTAATCTCGGTATAAAAGCATACAGAAAATTTTAACTACTGTTAATGCACCATATTTGTGACAGGGGGTAAGCTTCCAACCTTGCTGAGAACATACACACCACCAACAAAATAAATTGTAAATTATTAGTCCTAGGCATCTGAATGAAGTCCAGCTGCATGGTAACAAAAGTTCCCCAGGATAGAGGTAAACATGCAGCCTTAATGTTGGCATTTTTACTTACATTATACTCTTGACATATCCCATAATTTTGAACAATACTGAAGTATCAAAGAGGAGACATGAGGGGCATACCAACTTTGGGTAATTTGATTAAATAAAGCTGTGTTACATGTAAGGGCATTTAGTTGATATGCCCTTACCAGGTATGGTAGTAAAGAGCCAAGTGTCACCAGTCAGCCAACGGGATGAGGCCATATGGCGTCAGAGGATTTTCTACATCCATCGTTGTGCCACCTCTGAACTTCTCCCTGTGATGCTTCAGCTGGAAAGCATGGCAACATTTCAAAATCAAACAGATCATTACTGTTAACATAAACAGATTTTTGAAACAACCTACTACTGCTTGTTTACCACCTTGGTGTGCTAATTGCCACCCTTTTTTACAACATACTGCTCTTTTTGATATGGACATTTGATTACAGACAGCCTCTTAGATTGTAGAAGTGCATTTAACAATGATTTTATGTACCCTGAACTTTTAATTTGTTTTCCTGAAGAGGTCAAAAACCCTCTCTTTCCAAAGTTGCCCCAAATCATCTACCATCCCAAAAGCATAATGGCTGTCTGCACAAATATTGACCAACTTGTCTTTGGCTAACTCATAGACGTTTTGCAAAGCTAATAACACAGCTATTTGAGCAGAGTGAAAACCCTCTAATCTTTGTTGCAACAATATTGTCTCTTCGGTGCAGATGGCTATTCCTGCAGTCAAATTGGACACTCTCATTTCTTCCACATGAGCCATCCACGAACAAGTTCAGATCAGCATTGCTTATAGCAGTATCCTTGAAGTCCCTTCGTAGGAGAAAACAAATAGTTAGACACACACAATCATGTGCTTCACCATCATCAGCAGTAGGCAACAGAGATGCAGGATTTAGAACAGGACAGTGGATCATAGAAATAGATGGATCAGAAAGAAGTGCAAGTTCAACTCGAGTTAGATGTGCAGTCGATAGTGGTTGAGTTTTCATTTTAAGCAAAAGTGATGATACAGAATGAGTGACAGCTACTGTGAGAGCTTGCCTGAGCAACAGCAATTGTGCAAGATTAACTAGAATGGCCGCAGCAGCAACTGCCCTTAAACTGGGTGGAAAACCTTTTGCAACAGAAACAAGTTCCATGCAGTAATAAGCTAATGGACGATAGCTGTCCCCATGTTTTTGTGCAAGTACTCGTTGAGCAAATCCATTTATTTCATGAAAGAATAAAATCAAAGTCTTATCAGAGTCTGGTAACCCTAAAGATGGGGCAGTAGCTAAAACTTGTTTAAAATTATGAAATTAATTTTCCTCTTCACTATTGCAAAGGAGAGTCTGTGATGTATGCTGCTTTAAAAGATTTGTCAAAGGTTTTGAAATTTCTGCGTAGAACAATTTCTGCATTGAGCAAATCCATTTCTTTCATGACAGAATAAAATCAAAGTCTTATCATAGTCTGGTAACCCTAAAGATGGGGCAGTAGCTAAAACTTGTTTAAAATTATGAAATTAATTTTCTTCTTCACTATTGCAAAGGAGAGTCTGTGTTGTATGCTGCTTTAAAAGATTTGTCAAAGGTTTTGAAATTTGTGCATAGTTAGGAATTCATTGCCCGGAGTATCCTGTCATACATAGGAAAGACCTAAGCTGTCGATGAGTAGTTGGATGTGGGGCCTTAGATATTGTATGAATACGAGATGGTAACACTAGCCTGCTACCCTGTGATATTAAATGACCAGGATAATGTACCTGAGGTGACCACAACTGTAGTTTTTCTATAGACACTTTGTGTCCCTTTTTTGCAAGGATACTTTGATAATGCAAGGTGTCCTGCTGATATTGCTGAAAGAAATTTGATGCTATTAGTAAACTCATCTACGTACTGTACTAACACAATCCCGCCGGGAAATGTCACATTCACCAAATCTTTTTTCTGACTTTGAGAAAATAATGAAGGATATTCAGTATACCCTTGTGGCAACCGTGTAGAGGTATATTGCTGTTCCTGTTAAGTAAAAACAAACAGAAAGTGACTCTCAGGTTGAACAGGTATAGAAAACAATGCAGAACATAAATGTATGCCAGAATACTAACTAGCTGTAGGTGGTATGCAACACAGTACTGGTGGTGGATTTGGATCAATAATAAAAGTGGGCAATACTCATTCATTTACAGGTGTTAAGTCTTGCACATATCTATAAGTATCCTTTCCTGCCTTAACTGGAAAAAAAATAGGAGTGTTATAAGGGCTTTTAGCTAATATTATTATTCCTTGCTGTATCAGAGACTGAATTACAGGTTTGATTCCCTGCTCTGCTTAGGGCTTTAGTGGATATCGTGGCACTCTAGGAAGACGTTTTGATGGATCTAATTTTATTTTTACTGGTTCTGCTGATTTCAGTATACCTAGTTCATTTGCATGCTTTACCTATAAGTTGGCAGGTACCTGCTGTAGTAACTCTCCATCTGTGTATGCTTCCAACAGGGTGTTCCTCACCTTCTGCTAAAACTGCCAGAGCTTCCCCATCTGATTCTGTCAGAACATTTTCGAACAACACTTCTGGGGAACAGTAAATAGTAAGAACCCAGCTTGCATAACAAATCTCTTCCTAGCAGATTTACTGGTGCAGTTGTACTCAAAAGAAAAGAATGCTTTTCTTCGATCAGACCAAAAGAAGTGGGGATGGGTTCCAAAACAGGATACGTAACCGTAGTATTTGTGACTCCGACTGCCTTTACTTTATGCTCTGATACTTGTATCTGACTATCTGACCTAGTGGCTCCAGTGTCCACCAGAAAAGGTGCTTTTCTTTTAATTTATTTTGATCTTAACGTAGGGTCCATTTTGATCTATTGGCAGTAGAGGGTTAAAATTTGCGCCTGTGTTATTTGCTTGACCTAGTCAGTATGGAGCTTCTTGACTTCCTCCAATCTGAGGCGGTGGTCTTGGGAAAAACTGCATTATTTTAATTTGGTTGCCATTCAGTTCAAGTATCTTGGACTCTCTGCATTTGCCTGTGTGGGGATGACCCTCTCCAATGTGCTGCTTCTTCACAATTGAAGCATGTGTTACATGAAGCCGGAGGGTCACTGCCAGCTAATTGTTGGCCACCAAACTGCACCTTGTTCCCTTGGCTAGCACTTTTGCTAAATACTCTAGCAATTTCTCTACCCCTCCCTCTGCTTCTGCCTCGACCGCTAGGGTTACCACCTGTCCCACTTTGCGAGGGACAGTCCCTCTTTGGGCAGTTGTGTCCTGCAAAAAAATTGTAAAAATGGCAAATGTCCTAAGATTTTAGGACAAAAATATTTCCTATATTTTATGTAATAGGTGCATAAAACAGTTATTCTGTATCTGAAACACCTAAATGTTATACAAAACAGAATAAGCAACTAAAATGCTACAAGATTAAGCTTTTATTTAGGCAAAAAAGTGAAGTTTTGTCCTTTGTACTGGCCATGGGTATGTTTCGGCCTGCAGAATCTGACGTTAGTACCAAAAATGTCCCACTTTGGGCATTTGAAAAGGTGGCAACCCTATCGACCGCTTGGGTTTTCCAGCTGCCTGATTTCTAAAGTTAACAGCTTATCCTCAGTAACCGTTCCTCATTTTTCCTGAAACTCTGTACAGTGATTTGGAGCACTTAATAAAGACTCAAAGTCTTAAAGCTTGCCAGTGTAAGAGCACTTGCTGTATTTGACTTGGTACATCCCAATAATACTGTGGGCACATGAACTTGTTGTATAGGGTGTGGGCTCATGAATTTGTTTCACAGTTTACAGTCTAAGTCCCAATCATGCGGTGGGCTCATGAACTTGTTTTAACTTTATCTATAACTTTTAACTTATTTTTTCTCTTTTTCTTTCTCTCATGCAATCATACACTGACAGAATAAAACATCCCTCATACCTCTTACATTTCATTCATGAGGGTACCGCCCTCGACACAAGGCACTTCCTTCTGTTAATTTTTCCTTTACTGTGTGTGCACATACATTTACTATTCTCATTTCTTGTGGGGTCCTCCCACTATTACTTTGCATACCTTACAAACAACTCAGTCAAACAAAAACAGTCATGCACTGATTATACATTTTGCTAAAAATTTTAAAACAGAAAAAAACAAGCTAACCCCTTTCCTCCTTTACAAAACATTTTCCCTGCCAAAACTAGTATGTTGCACATCCTGAATAGCTGCACATCTGAGTCTCTGACTATTCCATACAAAGTAGTGTGGAGTATGCATAATGTAAGTGATACTTTATTCCCTAAAATATTCAGTAAGGAACCACCCAGCCCCCCCAAAAAAAATGTTTCACTACATGGACTGTAGACTACAGTGAGATTTCAGTGCATTTTTTTACTGAGCCAGTATCATGAAGTCAGGTTTGCTAATTACTGTTTTGCTGTAATTTTAAAAATGTGGAGATGAGTAGAATGTCAGGAAATTACCAAAACAGCATGTCACAAGACAGCTGTACCTCAAAAAGAAATGGGCACGCAAAAATAAAGTTAACATAATAATGGCTTGTATAGAGAAATAGGGTTTAATCAAATGTTACTAGTAATAAAACACACTGAAATAATCAAGAATTTTCTGAAAATTGCTTGCAAAAATTAAATTGAAAGTGTTTATATAAATATTTCTTTCTACTGCTGGCAAAATGATTAAATAAATACATAACTCTTACTGCAGGCAAAGGGGAAGAAATTTAGACGGAACGTCCCTTCCTTTCAATTCTGAGCTGAATGTTGCAGTGACAGTTTTAACACCTTTGCAGTAGTGCTGGGGGAGGGGACTGTCAATTCATGTTGGACTACAAAAGAACACCTAGAACAAAGGCCACCAATTTAGCTACTTCTGTGACTTGTTTTTCTTTCGGCTCTTCCCAGTTATTGGTCGCCACAGCAGAACTCCGGTACGCTAATGATTGGCAGTAGATTTTTACGGTATTGAGGTGCCAGCTCGATGCCCAACCTTCAACGAAGGCATGCCCATTCACACGTCTTTTGAATGCTACTCGACCACGGGGAGGACATGCAGACTCCACACAGAAGGTGCTCCAGTTGAGAATCAAACGGGAGAACCTCTTGCTGTGAGATGACAATGCTACCACTGCACCACGTGGCTTAGCTACTTCTGTGACTGCAGTTACATAACTTCAAAGTACAGTGTAAAAGAAGTTCTGAGCAAACATAAATGAGGGTGATTAACAAAAGAAAAGAAGCAGCCCTCTTGCAGAAGGAATACAAACTGACAGTGAGTCACACATTTCCCATTATATCTCAATGGCATGGGAATTCACAGTGACTTCCTTATGTCTGGCATGTGTCATAGAAAGAAGACTTGAAATACTTTATGGGAAAGAGAAAGGGTTGAAGCAGAAGATCACGTTGCTATATCAAGCCCCATCGGTAGCCATGTTGTGGTAAACATGCAAAAAATACAAATAAAGCACTTATTTAGTTCTAGGGTGGAGTTTTCCTTTAAGAAGAAGAGCTCCTTTTGTAACATCATATTTGGAGGGCATAATTCATCTCATCACAGTAGGATCTTATACTAATTTTACAATACTAAGATTGCATATTATTACTATGCTCACAGAGAGATGGTCTGTGTCTATTTCATGGACAGAGAATCAGGAATATTTTACATGTTCTCTGTAATGATAAAACTGGGTTTTTGTAACCACTTACCCCAAAAACTATATTCATCTTAATGACATATTTATTTTTGTACATCTTGAAATAGTTTTGCTATACTCCTGATTATTGATACTGTATAACATTGTATTGCTACTTAATGCCTTGTAATAATCATATAACGTTGATGTTTAATGCTAATTTGTAATGAAAATTGTATAATATGTTGGAGCTTTTCTCCCCAGACCTCTGCTGCAAAAGGGCTCTTCAGCTCAGTCGGACAATCCCGGTCAACAAATGTAAAATAGAATAAATATAGTTCTATTCTGTGACAGTAACTGGTGTTCTATAGCAGACGGAAAGATGGGAAACGAATCTTGTACAATCTGTTATGAGTAAACTAAGTTAAACTACTTTATAACAACAGAGTTGTGGTGTATTACACAAATAAACATGTAAGTGCTGTATTAAAGACAGCTGCACTGTACCATTTATTTCCTCTCTTGTGTTGCAAAATGAACAATGAAAGTTGCACAGCTGTACACAATATCTATTAAAACATATGGAATAAGAAACAGATTTTACAAAGAATATAGTTTACAAAGCAACATGTTACAACTAAAGACAAGGAAGTAAGATGTATAATTTAAAAAAAATACTTGTAGAAAACAACATTATATTATACAATTGTATTTTGAATTGATATCACAAATACAATAAATTACCAAAAATAAACTGAGGTTGACATGTTCAGTAGCGCAAATGGAGATGCAACTCTGAATCATAATTTCATCTATATGGATTCATTATATGTATACAAAACATACTATCCTGCTTTTATAGTCATTTGCCTAAGTTCCAATGTATTTTATACAGGTAATTAAGCAGTAGTTTAAATCAGACCTTATCTTGTCACAAGAGATCACTGCTTATTCTACTTGCTGCTTCAACCAATTAGTTTAGACACTCAACTTTTAGGACTGTAACCTATACTGGTTTCATCTTATAAAAAAATCAGTTACTAAGCAGCTTCGACATTATTAGCTCCTGTTGGCATTAGATGATGAGAGACGTCAAACTTCATTACATAGTAAACATTGACAATTTGACACATCAATAATTCTACTACCCAAGAAAGTTGAGAATTATCTACAGTACATATATGATTTTACAGTTGCAGGTATTTGACACTACACATGGAACTCACCTTAAAGAATTTATGGTTCCCTCTATTAAATTTTTCTAAACAGCTGTAACATTTATGCGTTAGTATCTATAGCATGTGACAAGACATTAGCTTTATATTTTTCATGGATGCAATAACCCTGTGTATCCTTGGGATACATTAATGCTTACACTAAGTGTACATTATAGATACATTGTTCTGGGTGAACAGACTACACAGAAGTAACTCATACCGTCTTCATAGCTAAAAATATTTCTGTTTTTTCATGAAAAAAGGGAGAGAAAGAGAAAAGAAAAAGGGAAAAATGAAAAAAGGGGAAAGTAGAGAGAAAAATAAAAGGGAAAAGGAAGGGAAAGAGAAAAGAAGAGAGAAAGGAGGGGAAGGGAAAGGGAGACAGAAGAAAAAAAAGAGAAAAGTTAATGCTGTTCTTAAATAGATGTTTTGAAAGATGTCTAGACTAATCTACTAATAGATGTCTAGACTACTCTATTGAAATAAGATAAGACATAGGCAGATTTTTTGAGGAAAGTTTCACTCAGATTAACACAAATCCTTTGAAATTATTAGTGTTTCTTTAGATTACGGTCTTAGTAGAATCATTAAATATCCAGCTTTCAGTGAGGCAAGTGACAGCATGCCTTGTGACAACATTATTAATAATCTGCAAATCAAAAAAGTTAATTTTTGCAACGAAATATGAATTCATTACTGGTTGTCAAACAGACAAAGATTTCTTCGAGACAAAACATTGAAATGGGTTTCAACGTCTAAGTGTACCACAGAATGTAAACTAATTACAGTACTGAATCTAGAACTGCTTAAGAAACTGGTGCATAGACTAAATGTTTCAAACTGTTCTCTATCAAATCAAAATGACTTTAACACAAACTATTTCCTCATAACAGAATTTTTTCAAGTTAATGGTATAATGTTTTTTAAAGGTTGAGTAGATTTACCTGCAGTTTTTATGACTAAAATCTTAACCTGAAACATCAGAAATAATTACTAAATCAAGAGTGTTACTTTCTGACATATTCTTTTTCTTTGTTACACAGCAATTTTAAGATAAATATATGTGTATGTTAGTAAATATAAGTAAATATTAGTGGTTAGATGGGTTTCATTTGTGCACATCAGAAAATTCAACAGGGAAGAGTTAAGCTTCATAATAAAAATGCCTGAGTGACAAATAAGAAGTCATGTAAACTGTTATTTACAGGTTTGAATACAGTTTTGTATTTGTTTTTAAAATATTAGGACATTCATTAGTGAACCTTACACTTGACTGACTTACTGAATTGTCCAAGATAGTATTCTAAAATAGTGACACTTCCTGAAGTAAATAAATTGTAAACTATATGTTACAAATAACAGATTTTCTCAAGTTTAGGGAAATACATAACATAACAGAATCAATACTATAACATATTTTAGGGGAATTTAAATTTGACTAAAATTTAAACAATATGAGAATTGTTATCATATATTAGTGCAATAAATGCACTACTCATTACTATTTCAAATGCATTTTTCTTTTTGCAATGTGATACAGGAATTACATTACATCAGTATATAACATAATAATCATTTATACCAAATAAGAGTATATTAGGGATTCTTGTAGATTTATAATGTAAAATATACTGAAGTTTTATTATTACATCAAACTGTGACTTCACAGTAAATAGAGCATTATTTATTTATAAGCTTAAGAAATAGCAAACAAGGTTCTTGATTTCTTTCTTCTTTTTCTTTGATTAGATGAGTGGGTTAGTTTGGATAGTTTCACTATTCAAAGTAGGAGTACTAGCCTCCATGGATGGAAACAGTGGTGAAAGAATTTTTTTTCTACAAGTTTTCTGAATAACAATGTAGGTACTTTTCTGTTAAATGGGTCAAAATGTGCGGTCGATATGAAGTCATTGCTGCTTATTCTTTTCTGGTTTTAAGTTTCTGCTCGTCATAGGTTCATAGGTTGCTACTAGGCTATCGGCCCTAGGGCCTATGTAAGCCTAGCCATAACAATTCCTGGGATATTTCTTCCCACAATATTTACTTCTCTGGGCCCCTGTCTAGCAGGGCAACTGACATGATCCCCGGGGTGAATTTCCTATCTCCCATCCAATCATCAAGGTTCCTTTTGAAGAGGGCCAATGAGGTGCTCTGCTTGACATGTATGGGCAGTCTATTCCAGAGTATGGGGAGTCTCTGGGTCAGGAACCTATCCCTCCAGCATGTTTTGTTCATTGTGATGACAAGGTTTAGATCCCAGGAGCGTGTGGCTCTAAGGGATTGGGATTTTTTTAAGTGGAGCATGTCCAACAGCTCAGGGTTTGACATGGCCTTGTATGTTAAGCAGAGATCGCCTCTGAGTAGACGATATGCCACAGAGTATAGCTGGAGTTTTTTTAGACAGTCAGCATAGGGCATCTGCTTTAGGCCTGATATTCCTTTAGTGAGGTATTTCTGTGGCCTTTCCAGCTGTTGCAGATGTCTTGTGAGGTACATACCAAATGGGGCATTATACTCTATAATGGGTCTAATGAGGGATGAGTACAGTGGGACAATGACTTCCTTTTTCTGGATGAAAAGCCCTTAGTGATGAGGTGTGCCACATAGAAGGATTTCCTGACTGTTGTGGCGATGTGGTTATCGAAAGTGAGACCACTGTCCACCTGTGTCCTTAAGTCTCTCATCACACCTATGTGGTAATTCATGAGTACATGTTTTTTTCCAAAGGGGATAACTATTCATTTCTTGGTATTAAGCTTGAACCCATGGCTCTGGCACCAGATATCTGTTTATGTAAGGCCTTTTTGTGGAATATCCACATCATTTGGGGATTCAATAATGGCTCCCAGTTTGCAGTCATCTGCAAACTTTGTTAGCCAGTGTCCCTTAGTGTTGGCCTGCACTTCAGATAAGTAGATGCCAAACAAGAGTGGTTCCCAGGACTGAACCCTGAGGTACTCCACTTGTCACTTGCCTGGAGCTGGATTTGGAGTCGGCTACTTTTACAGTCTGGGTTCTGTCAGTAAGCCAGTTGGCAACCCATTGAGTGACGTAGGGATTTATGCCCAGCTTAGTAAGTTTATCTATGATTCCAGAGTGGGGGATGGTGTCAAAGGCCTTGGCGAGGTCCATATAGGCTGTGTGGACCACCTTACCCTCGTCCACAGCTCTGGAGACTAATTCGAAGAAGTCAATCAGATTCAGGAGACAAGATCGGCCCTTCACAAACCCAAACTGGGTGGGGTCCAGTGTTTGAAGGTTGCCAATGTCTTTGTTTATAAGTTCCATGATAATGCGTTCCATGCCCTTGCAAATCAGGCTTGTCAGACTGATGGGGTGGTAGTTCCCGTGATCCAAGGCAGATCCTCCCTTGTGGAGCGGGATAACTGTAGCTGTGCGCCACTCACTGGGCACGAAGCCTGACGTGAGGCTATGATTAAACATGACACTTAGGTGAGGTGCCAGTTCATTTTGTAGTCCATGTAGTACACGGCCTGGGATGTCATCTGGTCCCATGGATGCTGTATTCTTAGCTTTGGAGAGTGCGGTTTCTACCTGTGTGGCTGTGATTATCGGAATTTGGCAATCTTTTGGTATTGAGATGGGCCCTTTGGGGGTAGAAGTTGGCACTAAATTGATCTGCCAGGATATTGGCAATATCCTTGGGATCAGTATATTTAATGCCATTCTGTTGTAGCTCAGAGCAGATCTGAGCACTGCCATTTAGATTCTTGACATAACTATAGAATGCCTTATGGCTGTCTTTGGAATCTTTGGCAATTTTATTTTCGTAAATAGCTTTTGAGGATTTTATGTACTGGCCATGGGTATGTTTCGGCCTGCAGAATCTGACGTTAGTACCAAAAATGTCCCACCTTGGGCATTTGAAAAGGTGGCAACCCTATCGACCGCTTGGGTTTTCCAGCTGCCTGATTTCTAAAGTTAACAGCTTATCCTCAGTAACCGTTCCTCATTTTTCCTGAAACTCTGTACAGTGATTTGGAGCACTTAATAAAGACTCAAAGTCTTAAAGCTTGCCAGTGTAAGAGCACTTGCTGTATTTGACTTGGTACATCCCAATAATACTGTGGGCACATGAACTTGTTGTATAGGGTGTGGGCTCATGAATTTGTTTCACAGTTTACAGTCTAAGTCCCAATCATGCGGTGGGCTCATGAACTTGTTTTAACTTTATCTATAACTTTTAACTTATTTTTTCTTTTTCTTTCTCTCATGCAATCATACACTGACAGAATAAAACATCCCTCATGCCTCTTACATTTCATTCATGAGGGTACCGCCCTCGACACAAGGCACTTCCTTCTGTTAATTTTTCCTTTACTGTGTGTGCACATACATTTACTATTCTCATTTCTTGTGGGGTCCTCCCACTATTACTTTGCATACCTTACAAACAACTCAGTCAAACAAAAACAGTCATGCACTGATTATACATTTTGCTAAAAATTTTAAAACAGAAAAACAAGCTAACCCCTTTCCTCCTTTACAAAACATTTTCCCTGCCAAAACTAGTATGTTGCACATCCTGAATAGCTGCACATCTGAGTCTCTGACTATTCCATACAAAGTAGTGTGGAGTATGCATAATGTAAGTGATACTTTATTCCCTAAAATATTCAGTAAGGAACCACCCAGCCCCCCCAAAAAAAATGTTTCACTACATGGACTGTAGACTACAGTGAGATTTCAGTGCATTTTTTTACTGAGCCAGTATCATGAAGTCAGGTTTGCTAATTACTGTTTTGCTGTAATTTTAAAAATGTGGAGATGAGTAGAATGTCAGGAAATTACCAAAACAGCATGTCACAAGACAGCTGTACCTCAAAAAGAAATGGGCACGCAAAAATAAAGTTAACATAATAATGGCTTGTATAGAGGAATAGGGTTTAATCAAATGTTACTAGTAATAAAACACACTGAAATAATCAAGAATTTTCTGAAAATTGCTTGCAAAAATTAAATTGAAAGTGTTTATATAAATATTTCTTTCTACTGCTGGCAAAATGATTAAATAAATACATAACTCTTACTGCAGGCAAAGGGGAAGAAATTTAGACTGAACGTCCCTTCCTTTCAATTCTGAGCTGAATGTTGCAGTGACAGTTTTAACACCTTTGCAGTAGTGCTGGGGGAGGGGACTGTCAATTCATGTTGGACTACAAAAGAACACCTAGAACAAAGGCCACCAATTTAGCTACTTCTGTGACTTGTTTTTCTTTCGGCTTTTCCCAGTTAGGGGTCGCCACAGCAGAACTCCAGTCCGCTAATGATTGGCAGTAGATTTTTACGGTATTGAGGTGCCAGCTCGATGCCCAACCTTCAACGAAGGCATGCCCATTCACATGTCTTTTGAATGCTACTCGACCACGGGGAGGACATGCAGACTCCACACAGAAGGTGCTCCAGTTGAGAATCAAACGGGAGAACCTCTTGCTGTGAGATGACAATGCTACCACTGCACCACGTGGCTTAGCTACTTCTGTGACTGCAGTTACATAACTTCAAAGTACAGTGTAAAAGAAGTTCTGAGCAAACATAAATGAGGGTGATTAACAAAAGAAAAGAAGCAGCCCTCTTGCAGAAGGAATACAAACTGACAGTGAGTCACACATTTCCCATTATATCTCAATGGCATGGGAATTCACAGTGACTTCCTTATGTCTGGCATGTGTCATAGAAAGAAGACTTGAAATACTTTATGGGAAAGAGAAAGGGTTGAAGCAGAAGATCACGTTGCTATATCAAGCCCCATCGGTAGCCATGTTGTGGTAAACATGCAAAAAATACAAATAAAGCACTTATTTAGTTCTAGGGTGGAGTTTTCCTTTAAGAAGAAGAGCTCCTTTTGTAACATCATATTTGGAGGGCATAATTCATCTCATCACAGTAGGATCTTATACTAATTTTACAATACTAAGATTGCATATTATTACTATGCTCACAGAGAGATGGTCTGTGTCTATTTCATGGACAGAGAATCAGGAATATTTTACATGTTCTCTGTAATGATAAAACTGGGTTTTTGTAACCACTTACCCCAAAAACTATATTCATCTTAATGACATATTTATTTTTGTACATCTTGAAATAGTTTTGCTATACTCCTGATTATTGATACTGTATAACATTGTATTGCTACTTAATGCTTTGTAATAATCATATAACGTTGATGTTTAATGCTAATTTGTAATGAAAATTGTATAATATGTTGGAGCTTTTCTCCCCAGACCTCCACTGCAAAAGGGCTCTTCAGCTCAGTCGGACAATCCCGGTCAACAAATGTAAAATAGAATAAATATAGTTCTATTCTGTGACAGTAACTGGTGTTCTATAGCAGACGGAAAGATGGGAAACGAATCTTGTACAATCTGTTATGAGTAAACTAAGTTAAACTACTTTATAACAACAGAGTTGTGGTGTATTACACAAATAAACATGTAAGTGCTGTATTAAAGACAGCTGCACTGTACCATTTATTTCCTCTCTTGTGTTGCAAAATGAACAATGAAACTTGCACAGCTGTACACAATATCTACTAAAACATATGGAATAAGAAACAGATTTTACAAAGAATATAGTTTACAAAGCAACATGTTACAACTAAAGACAAGGAAGTAAGATGTATAATTTAAAAAAAATACTTGTAGAAAACAACATTATATTATACAATTGTATTTTGAATTGATATCACAAATACAATAAATTACCAAAAATAAACTGAGGTTGACATGTTCAGTAGCGCAAATGGAGATGCAACTCTGAATCATAATTTCATCTATATGGATTCATTATATGTATACAAAACATACTATCCTGCTTTTATAGTCATTTGCCTAAGTTCCAATGTATTTTATACAGGTAATTAAGCAGTAGTTTAAATCAGACCTTATCTTGTCACAAGAGATCACTGCTTATTCTACTTGCTGCTTCAACCAATTAGTTTAGACACTCAACTTTTAGGACTGTAACCTATACTGGTTTCATCTTATAAAAAAATCAGTTACTAAGCAGCTTCGACATTATTAGCTCCTGTTGGCATTAGATGATGAGAGACGTCAAACTTCATTACATAGTAAACATTGACAATTTGACACATCAATAATTCTACTACCCAAGAAAGTTGAGAATTATCTACAGTACATATATGATTTTACAGTTGCAGGTATTTGACACTACACATGGAACTCACCTTAAAGAATTTATGGTTCCCTCTATTAAATTTTTCTAAACAGCTGTAACATTTATGCGTTAGTATCTATAGCATGTGACAAGACATTAGCTTTATATTTTTCATGGATGCAATAACCCTGTGTATCCTTGGGATACATTAATGCTTACACTAAGTGTACATTATAGATACATTGTTCTGGGTGAACAGACTACACAGAAGTAACTCATACCGTCTTCATAGCTAAAAATATTTCTGTTTTTTCATGAAAAAAGGGAGAGAAAGAGAAAAGAAAAAGGGAAAAATGAAAAAAGGGGAAAGTAGAGAGAAAAATAAAAGGGAAGAGGAAAGGAAGGGAAAGAGAAAAGAAGAGAGAAAGGAGGGGAATGAAAGGGAGACACAAGAAAAAAAAGAGAAAAGTTAATGCTGTTCTTAAATAGATGTTTTGAAAGATGTCTAGACTAATCTACTGATAGATGTCTAGACTACTATATTGAAATAAGATAATACATAGGCAGATTTTTTGAGGAAAGTTTCACTCAGATTAACACAAATCCTTTGAAATTATTAGTGTTTCTTTAGATTACGGTCTTAGTAGAATCATTAAATATCCAGCTTTCAGTGAAGGCAAGTGACAGCATGCCTTGTGACAACATTATTAATAATCTGCAAATCAAAAAAGTTAATTTTTGCAACGAAATATGAATTCATTACTGTTTGTCAAACAGACAAAGATTTCTTCGAGACAAAACATTGAAATGGGTTTCAACGTCTAAGTGTACCATAGAATGTAATTACAGTACTGAATCTAGAACTGCTTAAGAAACTGGTGCATAGACTAAATGTTTCAAACTGTTCTCTATCAAATCAAAATGACTTTAACACAAACTATTTCCTCATAACAGAATTTTTTCAAGTTAATGGTATAATGTTTTTTAAAGGTTGAGTAGATTTACCTGCAGTTTTTATGACTAAAATCTTAACCTGAAACATCAGAAATAATTACTAAATCAAGAGTGTTACTTTCTGACATATTCTTTTTCTTTGTTACACAGCAATTTTAAGATAAATATATGTGTATGTTAGTAAATATAAGTAAATATTAGTGGTTAGATGGGTTTCATTTGTGCACATCAGAAAATTCAACAGCGAAGAGTTAAGCTTCATAATAAAAATGCCTGAGTGACAAATAAGAAGTCATGTAAACTGTTATTTACAGGTTTGAATACAGTTTTGTATTTGATTTTAAAATATTAGGACATTCATTAGTGAACCTTACACTTGACTGACTTACTGAATTGTCCAAGATAGTATTCTAAAATAGTGACACTTCCTGAAGTAAATAAATTGTAAACTATATGTTACAAATAACAGATTTTCTCAAGTTTAGGGAAATACATAACATAACAGAATCAATACTATAACATATTTTAGGGGAATTTAAATTTGACTAAAATTTAAACAATATGAGAATTGTTATCATATATTAGTGCAATAAATGCACTACTCATTACTATTTCAAATGCATTTTTCTTTTTGCAATGTGATACAGGAATTACATTACATCAGCATATAACATAATAATCATTTATACCAAATAAGAGTATATTAGGGATTCTTGTAGATTTATAATGTAAAATATACTGAAGTTTTATTATTACATCAAACTGTGACTTCACAGTAAATAGAGCATTATTTATTTATAAGCTTAAGAAATAGCAAACAAGGTTCTTGATTTCTTTCTTCTTTTTCTTTGATTAGATGAGTGGGTTAGTTTGGATAGTTTCACTATTCAAAGTAGGAGTACTAGCCTCCATGGATGGAAACAGTGGTGAAAGAATTTTTTTTCTACAAGTTTTGTGAATAACAATGTAGGTACTTTTCTGTTAAATGGGTAGCAGTCAAAATGTGTGGTCGATATGAAGTCATTGCTGCTTATTCTTTTCTGGTTTTAAGTTTCTGCTCGTCATAGGTTCATAGGTTGCTACTAGGCTATCGGCCCTAGGGCCTATGCAAGCCTAGCCATAACAATTCCTGGGATATTTCTTCCCACAATATTTACTTCTCTGGGCCCCTGTCTAGCAGGGCAACTGACATGATCCCCGGGGTGAATTTCCTATCTCCCATCCAATCATCAAGGTTCCTTTTGAAGAGGGCCAATGAGGCGCTCTGCTTGACATGTATGGGCAGTCTATTCCAGAGTATGGGGAGTCTCTGGGTCAGGAACCTATCCCTCCAGCATGTTTTGTTCATTGTGATGACAAGGTTTAGATCCCTGGAGCGTGTGGCTCTGAGGGATTGGGATTTTTTTAAGTGGAGCATGTCCAACAGCTCAGGGTTTGACATGGCCTTGTATGTTAAGCAGAGATCGCCTCTGAGTAGACGATATGCCACAGAGTATAGCTGGAGTTTTTTTAGACAGTCAGCATAGGGCATCTGCTTTAGGCCTGATATTCCTTTAGTGAGGTATTTCTGTGGCCTTTCCAGCTGTTGCAGATGTCTTGTGAGGTACATACCAAATGGGGCATTATACTCTATAATGGGTCTAATGAGGGATGAGTACAGTGGGACAATGACTTCCTTTTTTCTGGATGAAAAGCCCTTAGTGATGAGGTGTGCCACATAGAAGGATTTCCTGACTGTTGTGGCGATGTGGTTATCGAAAGTGAGACCACTGTCCACCTGTGTCCTTAAGTCTCTCATCACACCTATGTGGTAATTCATGAGTACATGTTTTTTTCCAAAGGGGATAACTATTCATTTCTTGGTATTAAGCTTGAGCCCATGGCTCTGGCACCAGATATCTGTTTATGTAAGGCCTTTTTGTAGAATATCCACATCATTTTGGGATTCAATAATGGCTCCCAGTTTGCAGTCATCTGCAAACTTTGTTAGCCAGTGTCCCTTAGTGTTGGCCTGCACTTCAGATAAGTAGATGCCAAACAAGAGTGGTTCCCAGGACTGAACCCTGAGGTACTCCACTTGTCACTTGCCTGGAGCTGGATTTGGAGTCGGCTACTTTTACAGTCTGGGTTCTGTCAGTAAGCCAGTTGGCAACCCATTGAGTGACGTAGGGATTTATGCCCAGCTTAGTAAGTTTATCTATGATTCCAGAGTGGGGGATGGTGTCAAAGGCCTTGGCGAGGTCCATATAGGCTGTGTGGACCACCTTACCCTCGTCCACAGCTCTGGAGACTAATTCGAAGAAGTCAATCAGATTCAGGAGACAAGATCGGCCCTTCACAAACCCAAACTGGGTGGGGTCCAGTGTTTGAAGGTTGCCAATGTCTTTGTTTATAAGTTCCATGATAATGCATTCCATGCCCTTGCAAATCAGGCTTGTCAGACTGATGGGGTGGTAGTTCCCGTGATCCAAGGCAGATCCTCCCTTGTGGAGCGGGATAACTGTAGCTGTGCGCCACTCACTGGGCACAAAGCCTGACGTGAGGCTATGATTAAACATGACACTTAGGTGAGGTGCCAGTTCATTTTGTAGTCCATGTAGTACACGGCCTGGGATGTCATCTGGTCCCATGGATGCTGTATTCTTAGCTTTGGAGAGTGCGGTTTCTACCTGTGTGGCTGTGATTATCGGAATTTGGCAATCTTTTGGTATTGAGATGGGCCCTTTGGGGGGTGAAGTTGGCACTAAATTGATCTGCCAGGATATTGGCAATATCCTTGGGATCAGTATATTTAATGCCATTCTGTTGTAGCTCAGAGCAGATCTGAGCACTGCCATTTAGATTCTTGACATAACTATAGAATGCCTTATGGCTGTCTTTGGAATCTTTGGCAATTTTATTTTCGTAACTAGCTTTTGAGGATTTTATGAGGGATCTCAGCTTATTACTGAGGTTGGTGAGGGAGTTTTTTGCATCCTGAGATTTTCCTCTTTTCTGCAACAGTTTCTTCCTTCTGTTGTATAGTTTGTTTATAGCAGGGGACCACCAGATTGGCTTCCTTTTTTTGGAGAAGAGCATCTTGGTTCTATTTGGGATGGCACGATTCATGTACAAGTGGATGTGCTCGTACAGTGTCTTAGTGTAGGATTCTGCAGTCGAACTTCCAGATCCTGTCTGCATGGGTGTTGTGAAGTTTGTCACTTCTGACTTCAGTAGCATGAAGTTGGCTTTGGAGAAGTTTTTTAAGGAGGTTTCCTTACTGGGGGGTGGGGGTGGGATGTGGATGTCAAAGGTGATTTGCTTATGGTCAGACCTGACCAATGAGGGGGTGACCACTGGTGTGGAGCATCTATTTCCCATGTTGGTAATGACCAGGTCTAGGATACTGGCTCCCCTGGTGCGACAATGGATTAGTTGATCCAGGGCATTGGAATTTATGAATTCCAAGAACCGTTGGGAAAAGGAGTTGGTACCAGAGTAGTTTTCCCAATTAATGGCAGGGTAGTTGAAATCACCCAGTATTAGGGTGTTTGGTTGTATCTTAATACTTTCCAGTATGTTTAGAAAGGTGTAGTGAGAATCTTGGGGCATGGTGGGGGATCTGTAGCAAGCTACAATTTGGACTGCAGTCTTACCTAGTGTTAGTTGCACCTGGAGAATTTCAGATGCATTGTGTTGGGCAACTAGTCTGGAGGTGTGAATATCCTTGGTGAATATGGACACTCCTCCACCTTTAGTGTTTCGGTCTTGGTTTTGTGGCTGAAAAGTGTGGTAAGAATTGTAGCCTGGTACTGCAGGGGTGCTCTCTGGAGCCTTGAACCAGGTCTCAGTTACTGGACAAATATCGATGTTCTCCATTTTTAGGAGTGCCTCGAGAGAGTGCATTTTGAGGTTTAGACTTCTAGCATTGAGTAGCATTACCTTCAGATTTTGCACGCTTGTATCTGTTATGGTGGTCATCACAATATTACTGATTTTCTATGCAGAAACATATTTTTGTTAAACTGTATTTTAACATTTTTCTCGGCACACAGGACAAATAACCATGTGTTTTACACTACTTCCTTTTCATGACAGTTATTTCTCAGTTTACGATCTTAATTTCCTATATTTACACACTTCAAAGGTATAGAAACATAAACCATAAAAGTTCAGTACGTGTTTACCGAAACCGTAAGTGCATGCATTTCTAAAATTACAGTATCTGTTTAAAATCAGAACTTACCAGTTTACATAATTATTTTATGCCATTAAGTTTCTCTGCATGTGCTCAGCCTGTTTTTTCTCTCTCTTACTCTCTCTCTCTCTAAAACTACACAAACCAAAGGACTCACATAAAAACCCAAAGTTCTGCTTTGCTGCCGTGTGTCATAAAATCTGTAGCTCATAAAGTATTTAAATCATATCTTCTCTACAGTGTATAACTAAGCCATTCCTGTTAAGAGAATGAGAGTCAGGGTCAAACCATGCAGATGCTATAATCTCCAGTCTGAGCCATTTACTGAGCATAACATGTGCCTTCTTTTCAGATGAAATGCACATTTTGACTGCTGGGCCCTTAACGGTTTGTGCCCATCTTCATTTACCCTTTTCAGCACATGTTCCTATTTGTCATACTCCTTTGTCCCCATCAGTAATACTCTGAGGATGAATAGAAACTAAAAACCAGAAAACAGTACCAGCAATGATTTCACATCCACCGCACATTTTCACTGCTGCCCCATTAACGGAAATCAATAATACTGTCAAGATGAATAGAAACTTAAAACCAGAAAAGAATAAGCAGCAATGACTTCACATGCACTGTACATTTTGACTGCTGCCCCATTAACGGAAAAGTACCAACAATGTATTTAGTTTTACTAACATGGACAGATCTGAAATGATTAATAGGCAGTATAACACATATCAGAGTGGTATAATAAAAGTAATACATCTGAGAGTTAGAAACATACTTGTTGTCTTCTTACTAATAGATATAGTATGACACAATTAAAATGTATCTCTATAAAAATTAATGGTCTAAATAATGATTGCAAGAGAAGTAATTTAAGTAAATTTTTAAATTTATATGCACGACAGATTGTCTTCCTTAAAGAAATGCACATATTGTAAGAAGATATAAATAGGCTTAGCACAAAACAATTTACAATTTTAAGCAGTTCTCAATACAAACAGAAAAAGAGGGGGTAGCCATATTATAGAAAAAAATCTTCACCTTGACGGAATATATTAAGTATAATGATGATAAAGGTATGTTTTGTTTAGCAATAACTGAAATTAATGGAAGCTTATACACCTTATTAATGTTTACTGGATTCCAGGTATTTGTGTTAAAGCAGTTAAGCAACAACTAGAAAACATAAAATTCCTGAAAGGTAGTATCATTTTGACATGAGATTTTAACTGCATACTAAGAGATGAAAATTCCAACACCATAAAAAAAATCAGTAAAAACAAAATGAAAACTCCAGCAAAGCTAGAACTTCCAATTAGTGACCTCCCAAACCTCTTGCATCAGAGGCACATGGGATATATGCAAATGGCCCTTATGAACATCAGGTGTTTCAGCTAATTGGCGATTCTGAATGCCCATGACTTGTTTCGTCGTTTTAATGGACTTCAGGCCAATAAAGCCAAACCCCACTAGCTGTGGATATGCATATTTTGGCCTTGTTATGACCTTGTCAACAAAGCACAAGCAGAGTGTTTGACTAAGCATAAAAAACACAAGGCTGTTATACCCAGCTGATGTCCATTATCATTAGGGTCACTGCAAAAATATCCCAAACAACAAACTAAAGCAATAAGTGAGAAGGTCACTGAAATCCCAATCAGTAAAAACAAAATGAAAAATCCAGCAAAGCTAGAACTTCCACTGATTGACCTCCCAAACCTCTTGCTTCAGAGGCACATGGGATATATGCAAATGGCCCTTAGGAACATCAGGTGTTTCAGCCGATTGGCGATTCTGAATGCCTATGACTTGTTTCATCGTTTTAATGGACAACTTCAGGCCAATAAAGCCAAACCCCACTAGCTGTGGATATGCATATTTTGGCCTTGTTATGACCTCATCAACACAGCACAAGCAGAATGTTTGACTAAGCATAAAAAATACAGGGCTGTTATACCCAGCTGATGTCCATGCCCTGAAGAAAAAGCAATAGGATAAGGACTTGACAGAAATACAGGAAAATGGATAAATTGCAACAGATCAGTCACAAAAGACAAGACAATATGATGAAAGAAGTAGACGAGAAAGTATTTGGAGATCTTAAATCATAAAACTATGATAAATTTAGAGAACATCAAGTTAATTAACTATACCAAGAACCCAGAATGTTGCATAAATTTGCTTCCAGAGCAAAAATAATTAATAAACGTAATCATAGAACAGAAATGTATTCATCTGAAAGTAAGAAGAAGCTAACTGATGTAGATGTATTTTTAAAAATATTTAGAAAGCACTTTAATAAAGTCAAACAGGATGAGGTAATAATGGATTCTCAAGAAATAATTAAACTTTCATAAAACAACATACTAAAAACAGGCTGACAGATGACCAAAATAAATTAATCAATAAACCCATATTAATGGCAGAAATTAAAAATCAAATTAAGAAATTAAAACCGAACAAAGCACCTGGTAATGATGGCATAATATCAGAATTATATAAATGATTACCAAAAGAAACTCTACACATTCTACATAAAGTCTTCCTAACAGTTAAAGCTTTAACAAACATTTCTCCGTCCTGGAAGTACACGCCTATTTCCCCAATTTTGAAGGCAGATATAAATCCAGCAGAATATTCCTCATATAACCCAATCTCACTTTTAAATATTGATGATAAAATATTCATGGCAACAAATGCTGCAAGGCTGCAACAATTTCTACCATGCCTGATTATTATAAATCCTCTTTGATCATTATTAAACAGAAATGCATATGACAATATTAAAAGATTATCCATCATTGTAGATAAAAAAGCGAGGTTTAACCTTGTTATGCTTAGACATAAATAGTGCTTTTTATACTGTAAATTGGAATTACTTATTGGTTTTAGAGGAATATAATTTCTCAACATGTTTTTTAAAACTCATTAATTTACTTTAATCTATGGTTTACATAAAAATTGGTTCTTATGTATCAGAATCCATTCCAGTTACTAAAGGAACTAAACAGGGTTGTCCACTTTCACCACTTTTATTTACTCTAATTATGGAACCTCTTGAGAATTTTATAAGATCGATAATGGATATTAAATGAATATGGATAAATAAATAAAATTCCAAAATATTACTATTTGCAGATGACATTCTTTTGATTTTAAATGATAATAAAAAATCTCGCAAAGCAGTATTTAATGCAATACAAATATTCCAGAAAAAATCTGGCCTTACTTTCAATGAAAGCAAAAAATAAATTTACTCATAAATGAAAATATCTTTGATATGGAAAAGTGCTTTTCTAAACATGTTGAGGGAGACAGTAAAATTATATATCTTGAAATAATTCTAAAAGAAAAGATTAAAAATACAATGGAAAATTTTATAAAAATAACTTAGCTACCACTAATACTCATTAATAAGTTTACTTTTATGATGGAGGAAAGACTCTCTTTAATAAAAACGGTTATACTTACAAAAATTCTATACTTAATACAATCCTTATCATTACCCCATTTAGAAAAAAAAAACATCTGAGAATTTAATTCTTTAATTCTTAAATTTTTTTGACATCTTAACAAACCAAGACTGGGACTAAGTCGTCATATAAGAGATTTGTCCCTAGGTGGAATTGGTATGTCAGAAATAGAGTTATACTCAGTATCATTAATCATAAAAAAAAAATTCCTTATGGATTAAATAAAAACTATAATGCAAAATGGAAAGACATTCAAGAGAACATATGTGTAGAATCAAATCATATAGTTTTCACAAAACAAAATGAGATAAGAAATAATTTTCTATGGATTTTAAAAATACATTTTAGAAATTTCAGAAAATGAAAATTATGATTTACTCTTTTTATATTACTTCAATGTTAAAAGATTTTTAGAGATTACACTTATAAAAATTCAGGCTACAGGGCATGTTTTTGTTGATGTTGTTGCTTCCAATAGCGTATACACAAAATAATCTATGTACTTTTAATTTAAAGTAAATGCATAAACTTAAAGATAATAACTTGATATTCTGGTATCACTTGATGGTTGGGAACAAATGACAAAACACAAAATATATAATAACTAAATTTAATCTAAACAAAGATATGTGGGTTAGAAATACAAAACTGTAGATATACAATACAAAAGATAAATTTACTGCAATCACTAGCAAGGAATAATGTCATAAAATTAATTGATTTATTGACAACATTAATACATCAGGAAATAACTGAAAAGGGACTTCTACCTGAAATGTATAAAACCATCAAAAATGTAGAAGAATATATTAATGAAAGCTATTGGGACTACTTCAAAATTATAAATAACTATTACTCTAGCAAGGAAGATAAATATATATATATATATATATATATATATATATATATATATATATATATATATATATATATATATAGACATCTAAGCAAACAACGTTATCTATAAAGTGGAGATTACGTACGTGGAAATTTATGCATAAATTCTTCATAACCCCACACAGAATAGAATTAATATACAATAAAAAAATGATGTGTTAGACATATAAAACAAGTGACAAAGCAGACTGGCAACATATGTCTTTTGACTGCAAAATTACTATACAATTTTGGTATAAAATAACATTTTTCTGCAATCTTTATTTAGTGATAAATTCACTCTAACCAAATCATTAATTTTGTTCAACAAACTGATACCTGATTATGTAAAGAAAGAAAACTACCCACTTCTATGGAGTCTTCTACCAATAGCAAAGAAAATAATTACCAAGAATTGGAAAAATTAGCAAACTCCAACGATGAAAGAATGTGTAAATATGGCAACCGATGTTTGCCACTATGAACTTCTAACAGTCAAGATGAGAACAACCAGAATTACTACATCTTACAACATCTGGATAAAACTTAAAGAACTGCTAAATAAACAGATGTTAATATGTTAGTAACATGGAATTTTCCCCTTTAATATCAATTTTAAGAATATTTAGACTTTTAGTTACTTGGTAAACACCTTTGCAAATATTTGTTGAGTTATGGTTTATGGTGTTTGTTTAAATACTTCTATTTCTACATTGTACTTTAATGCAAAAATGTTATTTATTAAAAACAAAACAAATATTTAAAAAGAACCTGCTGTCAATGTACTAGCATGGTGGCACAACCTGCATACATTATGGTACTTCTTGCGCACACGCACCCACATACACACACCCCTCTCCATTACCAATAATATAACTATTATTAGAAATAACTATGCTGCCCTCTCCCAACTTCCGTTTGCAAACTAAACCAATATCAACAAAGAATATTTAATGTGGCACTGTGGCAAACCTTAGCATAAAGAGTACAATTTAAATGCATCAACAGCTAAGAAAGCCAGAGTACAAACCAATGCTAATCTTGTTGAAGGTAGCATTTGACTCAACTGTAAAACATTCTTAAACTAGGTGGACAAATTCTAATAGAGATCATTTGTAGCTCAGCTAGGGTGGGGTAAGAGGGGCAACTGCCCCAGACACAAAGTGTTAGGGAGGCAAAAGCAGCCAATCCTGATAATGCAATACCAGCTTGCAGTCAAACCTGAGCGCTGTAGCTTCCTGTGTGGTCTAAACTGTAGCAATAATTTTTCTGCACTAAAACTGGAGTGCTGTAGCACTCCATGCAGGTAGGGTATAAACTGTAGCAACTACTTTCTACATTTATCACAAACAGTTAGCTACACTTTATTAGAAAAAAAAAATTAAAACTTGAGAGCCACAGTGCTTTGTGCAGGCAGGGTATAAACTGTAGCAACTGTTTGCTCCATTTGTAGTAAGCAGTTTGCTACAGTTAATATCAAGAATTTTTTTTAATAAAATGGAGGATGATCAGGGCAAGGCACAGAAACGGGGCATGTTGTACAGATGGTCACCTGACTGGTGTGCCACTTTATTTGAAGAGCTTCTTGTTAAAAGAGTTCTAACACCAAGCAGTACCAACTTCAGATATTCTTTTGCAGGTTCAGTTAAGTTGGAAGGTTCCTCAGCTTGGCATTGCCTAAAAAAGGCACTATGGGGGTGAAAAAGGTCTTTGTCAATATCCAAAATCCTACAGGGGCTATGTGCAGACTATCTCTGGCAAAGCAGAGTGGTCCATCAATCATGTCCTCCTAGGCTGTCAAATATTGTACCCCCCTGGACTTGATACCAGAAGCTAAGCCAATTGTTAAAATCAATCATTTTTTGTTGGTGACATGGCATCATCCTTGTAGAAGGCAGTATGCTGCTCAGTGTTAGGCGCATACCTGCCTGCAACATATAATCAGGGAACTTGATCATGTCTCACTTCTTTTAGTCAAGGCAGTAAGTCTCAAGTCATTAACACCACAAGGACTATGCAGAGTCATACTTATACCTGTGGTTCAATGACCTAAGTACAGCTGATATGTTATATCTTACGTGTGCATAGCTGAATGGATTAAGGCCCTTGGCTTAATCTAATATTTTTTTTGAGTAAGCAAGTAAATTTAGAGGCTACTGCATGTAATGAAAAGTTTTCCTTTGGTAAATAAATTTTCATTTTGAGAAATCAGCAGCTGAGGGCAGCTGTACACTTTATCCTTAAGTTTGTATGGAGATGAGCTTTCTGGTATGCAATAAAAGCCAGAGCACTTTTTAAAGGCTAAAAGCTAATGTTTTCTGAAAACATACAAGCTGTTTTTCACATCTGGAAGGGAAATAATGATAAGTCAAGAAGAGATGGCAATAAGTGTAAGCATGAGCACAGGCTGTAACATGTGTCTCAGTATGGATAACCTTAATTTGAGGTTATTTTATGTATGTCTGTGCCGCTGTTGATTTGGGACAGTTGTTCCCAAAAGGAGGGTTAAACTTCATTATTTAAAAATGTATATAGTTTTGTGTATTTGTTTTAAGTTAATAGGTTATGGGGGTGTCTGGAGGGTGTTTGTTTTGTTGTTTGAGTTTTTTCATTAAAACAAGAAGTCTTATAAAATGTGACACAACTTCAAACAGAGATGGCAAGAAACAACTGTATAAAAGATCAAACAACCGAACGTTAGTGGGTGCATGTAACAAAAAAGCTGGACTAGACATTTAAAAAAGTTGCCATATGTAACAGGTGGGAATAATAACTCCTTATCATAATGACTATACTGTCTGTATTACTATGGAACATTAACAGCCTGACAGGAATATACAAAAAGAGTACTAAATTATATTAAGAAATGCACAGTGCAAATAACAATGCTACAAGATACATACTTGGAAAGAAAAGAGTGGGCATTCATCAGAACACCGAGGAAAGGGAAAACGGGAATACCTGTACTAATAGTTAGAGAAGATCCAACAGTGACAGAAGAGAAAAAAAAAGATAATAGGGGATCTGTGGTAGTAAGGTGCACTGGCAAGGGAGGAGGATTAAGTTGGCATGTACTAATATTCCACTTAAAACTGCTATTATAGAGCTTAAGAAAATTTTGGGAGAGTGGGGTATGGCCAAGATGGCTAAATGAGAGCAGCAACTGGTGAAAGATCTCTGACTAAAAACTTTTCTCAGACAGAAAATTTAATTAAAAAATAGACTTTGGAGATAAATGATAGCTATTTATATTCACTTATAGTAAGAGAAAATATTTATAGCTTGAAGTTCTTCAAAAGCTGTAATTTTCCTATCAAAAATTCTCCTGCTTGGTTAAGAAAGAAACTTCAACATGAGGCACTCAAAAAAGGTGTTCAGAATACTTCTGTTAAAAAGATATCCAGTCAACTATTTAGCATGCAGGATATTTTATTATTAAACATTTCAAAGAATAATCCAAAAAGAAGTTGGAACATTTAGAAATTCTTATGAAACAGCAAAGTATACAAATCAACAGTATAAAAGAAGCTTTTAATGACCATAAAGGGAGAATAACTGAAGGTAAGGCTCAGACTGAATTCAATAACTGGCTCATATATAAAGTTGATGATTTAGAGAATAGATAGAGATGAAACAATATCAGAATATGTGTCATACCTGAAAAATATGAGGGAGACAATATAATAAAAAAGAAGTTATGTCTTACCATAATGTTACATCTGTATTGTCGATTTTCACTTATCCTTGACTGTGGGTGCGGTTCCGTATTTCAAAACCAACTCAGTCGTTATTACAGCTCACACCATGCAAAACTCTTGAACTAAGCTTTACCCATAATGCTCCTCATAGAATTACCTCAGATGGACTTTGCATAAAATAGTGACAGACAGGAAGTAAAAGACCAGAGACCAGAGACCATATCTGTATTCCTAAAAGGGAAAGCCAATCTTGGGGAAAGATCCGTTCCACCAAGAAACCACAGGGCAGAGAGGAGGAGGGTGGGGATGTCAAGGATAAGTGAAGATCGACAGTACAGATGGAATGTTATGGTAAGACATAACTTCTTTATCTGATGTTGTCAATCTTCACTTAATCCTTGACTGTGAGTCAGAGTCCCCAGCTACCTAAATCCTGGGAGATCTCATGGAAGAATATTCCTGAGCATCATCGAGCCAAATTACGCTCATTCCCTGGACACCAGATCTAGCTTGTAATGAGTAACAAAGGTATGAGGAGTTGCCCAAGTAGCCACTGCATACATATCATCAATTGAAGCTCTGTAAAGAAAGACTGTGGAAGTGGCTACTGCCCTTGTTGAGTGTGCTTTGACAGGTCTCAGTAGTTGCACTTTCTTTTTGTTATAAATGAAAGTTGTACAGTCTTTAAGCCATTTAGACAGAGTAACTTTAGAAACAGGTTTTTCCATAGTGGCAGCAGAGAAACAAACTGGTCCAATTTTCTGATTTTCTTTGTTGTGTGAAGGTAAAAACGCAACAGTCTATGCACATCTAGTAAATGCAGACAGTATTCACTCTTGTTTGAGAAGTCGGGGTAGAAAACCGGAAGTTGAATAGTCTGGTTGATACCGGTTTCGGACACTATCTTTGGTAGAAAGGAAGTACTGGTTTGCAAGGAAACCCTGTCTTTATGGAAAATAAGGTATGGAGGCTTGCAAGATAAGACCTGCTGCTCAGATATCCTCCTTGCAGAAGTAATAGCTATCAGCAATAATGTTTTCCAGGATAAAAACTTCAGATCGCAAGTTGCAGAAGGTTCAAAATGGGAACTAATTACGGTCTGAAGTGTCAGATTCAAGTCCCAAGGTGCATAAAGGTCTTTGTATGGGGGTCTGAGCATTAAAGTTTATTTTAGAAAGGCTTTACAAAGTTTGTGGAACATTAACGTGTCATTCAAACCATTATAAAAATTTGAGATTGCAGCAAAATGCACTCGTATGTTCTAAGCAGATGCTCCTGCCTCAAAAAGCAATGTTAAACTCCAGGACCTTATCAATTGGTGCTGAAAAAGGATGGAGATTAGTCTCTGAAGCCCATTTTGAAAATTTTTGCCACTTGCTGAAGTACAACCTTCTAGTTGAAGGTTTGTGGGAGGCTACAGCAATTCTTTGAACTGGGGAAGTGAGAGTAGAATGCCTGGCAATCAGTGGAACTGGAGAAGCCAGGCAGTGAGCTTGAGAGTTTGAAGATTTGGATGAATTAGTCTGTCCGGATTGGACAAAAGATCTGGATCTAGGTCCAGTGTCCAAAGCTTCCGATTTAGATGAGGCCAAAGGAAGGAAAACGAGGCCAGAAAGGGCCAATGAGAATTATTTTCTTCTTCGACCTGTTGGCTTTCTTTACAAACTGCGATATGAGAGGAATTGGGGGAAAGGCATACAATAGACCAGGGGGCCAATCGTGAAGGAGAGCATCTCTCAGTGGCTTCCTTAAAGGAGGAATTAGGGCAAAGTAGTCGATGCACTTATTGTTCAGGGGGGATGCAGAGAGATCACAGGAGGGTTGGCCCCAGTGGCAGAATATCTTTTCCACTGCCAACAGACTGAGAGACTACTCGTGAGGCATTAGGATGGTCCTGATCAATTTGTCCACAATCATGCTGGAGCTCACTGGAATATGCATTGCAATTAGAAAGTGGTCGGATGAAATTGCCCATTGCCATATTCTGAGTGGTTCTCGACAAAGAGGGTAAGATCTGGTTCCCACTTGCTTACTGATGTAAAAGACTACAGACATGTGGTCTGTCTGAAATGCAATCATTCCCAAGGGGAGGGTTTCTTGGAATGCCTGCAATGCTAAGAGCACTGCCCTCATCTCTAAAACACTGATGTGCAAATTGGCCTCTACCTAGGACCAAGTGCTTTGGGCTGTCTTTCCCAGAAAATGTCCACCCCCCCACCCTATTTGGGATGCATCTGTGGTCACTATGGCTTGGGTTTGAAGACGGACAAAGGGTCTCCCTAACAAAATTTTGTTGGGAGTGAAGCCACCAACTCAAGTCCCTCTTGCACAAGTTGGTGATTAATACCAGATGGGACATTGGCTGATTCAGTAACGACCATTGGGATGGCAAGAGCCAGTGAAGAATTCACATGTGACATCTCACAAGGGGAACTAAATTGATGGATGCTGACATTGATTCTACAGTTTGTAGCAACAGTCTTGCATTCATCTTTTTGCTACGAATAATCTGACTTGCAATCTTATTCTCTGAAGTCCTTCTGGGGGAAGAGACGCGATGCCAGTGTGTGTTTAGCATCGCTCTTGTGAATTCTAATTGCTGTGTTGGCTCTAGAAGGGATTTTTTTGTAGTTTATAGTGATTCCCAATGATGAACAAGTTTGAAGAATGTAGTCTCTTGCCTCTAAGAGTAGATGCCGGGTGACACTGGTGAGGAGCCAGTCATCTTGGTATGGAAAAACACGGAATCCTTGCAGTCTGAAGTGAGCTGCGACCACTGTCATGCATTTCAACACCCTGGGGGCTGTGGTGAGACCAAAGGGCAGGGCCCTGAACTGATAATGACTGGCTCCCAGCTGGAAGTGCAGGAATCTTCTACATCATTTGTCCATTTTTATATGGTAATACACATCCTGAAGATCTACTGAGCACATCCAATCCTCTTTTTCCAAAAATGGAAGTACAGACTGAACCTTGACCATCCAGAATTTGGTTTGTTGAACTGATATGTTCTACTGACTGAGATCCAAAATCAGTCACCAATTCACTATTTTCTCTGGCACTAAGAGAGTCTTGCGTAAACTCCAGATACTATCTGGTTTGGTGAGATTGCTTGGATAACTCTTTTGTCGAGCAGCTTTTGAATTTCTAAGACTGCTGCATCCCTGTGACTGAGTGCAACATCTGGGGTTTTCTTCAATTTTCTGGGTTTGTCCAAGAAAGGGATATTATAACCTCTGGTTATGATCCTCTTCACCCAAACGTCCACTGTATCCTGAGCCAGTCAGATAGGTGCTGGGATAATCGTCCCCAGACTGCATCCAGAGGATGGCAATTGGGCCTCCTTTCAGGAGCGCTGATAGGCGTTACCAGGGAAAAAATCCCTGGAGGCCTGATTTTGTGGGCCACCTCTGCCTCATGTACAGGGTCTTCTACTGTTACTCCCCTCTCTGCCCTGGGGGAAGTTGTTGCCATGTGAGCCCTAGAAAGGCCCTTGGGACTTTTTGAACCATAGCTACCCACTTCTCTGGTTTCTGGAGTAAGACCACTGAGGAGTAGAAAAGCATACGTCCACAGCAGAAAAGGTCTTTCCATCTTTCTCACATTTGGCCGACATGTCTTTAACTTTGGGGCCAAAAAGGGATGCTCCATCAAACAAGTGTAGATGAAAGAAGACTTAAATGGCTCCACAAATTCACACAAGTACATTCAGGCGTGTCTCCTAACAGCTATGCCTGAACCTGCTGCCCTCGTCGTCCCTTCGGCTGCGTGCACAATAAGCCTCATGGACGAGTTGCAAACAGAATCCAGGGTTGCCAGCTGAGAAGTTACCTTTTCTTTACCTCCTTCAGCTATTGCTCCTGTCAGAGTATCTGATAGTTCTTTTATCAGGTCTCTTTGAAGTCTTGTGAAATAATTCATGTAATTCAAAGACCTTAGTGCCAAGGTCAATGAAGCGTACATACACTTCCTGAATCTATCCACTGTCCTAGACTCTATTAGGAAGCTGGATAGTAGGACATTCATCAGCAAGTTCCTTTTTGGTGGTTGCCACTACCATCATGGCATCTACTGATATTCCTTTCACCCAATATTGCTGATCCTGTGGAGCTGACAAAATACAGTCTGGTCTCTTTGGGATTGGCTCGATAGCAGAAGGGAAGTCCAGTACCCCTCTATTTCAGGATCTCTAGAATGTCTCCGAAGGAGACATCCTCCGGGGTGACCTTGGGGAAGCTTCTCCTTCACAGAAATCGGTATCTTCAGTGAAAGAGTCTTCAAAGGAGTCTAAGTGCTTCCTTTTGCACTTCCTCTTCAGTGGCACCTCTTCAGTGGAAGGGCTGAAGAGGTATCTGAAGAGGACATAACCACTATGGCTGGATCCTGAGGCTTCAGTGCCTGATGTACCAGGCAGAAGCTGGAGGAAGCTCCAGGTGAGGGGAAGGGCAGGGATGTTGGTCTGATGAAAGTGGTGTTGACTGAATGCCCACAATGGACAATGCCCTCTCCATGGCTTGGAAAGAAGCCCCCCCTAACAGGAATGGGAGCCCAAAACCAAAACAGAGTCCTTTGGAGCCATGGCACCATCCACACCAAGAAGGCCACCTCCGAAGCTGAAGCCAATGTCGAGCTAATGTGTGCCAACACTCACAGGGGTACAGATGGCTCCTACAACACCACAGTGGAACCATGCTGCCGGGAACCAGCAAAGAAGCTGTGACCCAAGGAGGTCTGTGGTTCAGATAGAACCAAAGAGCTCAAGGCTGTTTTCGGTACCAAAGTAGCTTTGACCAGCACCGAGACAGTTGAAACTAGTTCTGTTGGCACCAGAAAATCTGAAGGCTCAGAGTCAGAGGAGGAACAATCACTGGAGTCAAGATAGGTAAGGTTCCAGAGCTAGACAGGCTAGGAAATGCAGAAGTGGACAATTCCCCTCATCATCAAGAGCTGGTCCACCAGCCTCAAAATATCAGATTCCTTGAGGCTTTTGGTGGAATGGACCGAAGAGACTGACAGGTATCTGTGTTTCTCCAAGAAGGGGCTTGGAGGTCTATCTATGAAAGGGTCTATTGAGGGAGATTACCTAGTATGAGGCCTATCTTTAAAGAGGAGTTCCTTAGGTTTCAGAGATGTCTGCCCTGAAATAGTAGCAGTAGTTGGCGCTGAAGTTGTCGGTGCAGAGGTAGGCACCAACAGCACCGAAGGTGAAGTCTCTTTCCCTGTCGGTTCCGATGAATCTGGAACTGTTTGGCATTTTTTGACAATGGTGCCAAAGATACTGTCGTCACTGATCTGCTCTTTTTCTTTGAATGCCCATGTTTAGATGAGGAAGAAAATGAAGGCGAACTAACATCTATTTTTGACTTTTGGGAACCAGATATGGCCTCAATGAAAGAAGTTTTAATAAGGTCTTTTAAAATGAGCTTGTTTTTCCTCTCAACTGAAGCCATGACAGATGGCACAGTCTTACTGAAGGTGCACCGGGTCAAAACAATACACACATAAGGAGTATCTGTCCAAAGTGCATTGTTTACCCTCACACTTCTGGCATCGTTTGAAACCAAAAGTTTCCTTGTTCTGTGCAGCCATTACAGAAAATACACAAGCAGAAAGGAAATTAAGATATTATAGTCTAAAGTTTCATTTTTTTTTTTTTTTTTTAAGGAAAACTCATACCAATAATGGTACAAAAGATTACCTAATGGTAAAGAATGAAAGAAAATAAATAAACGTACCAACGATGGTACAAAGAATTATCTTTATGGTAAGAGAAAAAAATACCAATGATGGTATGTACAAGAAAATCACTACTCATGTTGTAAACCGAATGCAGTAATAAAGGAGCTAGGTATAAGAAGAGAAAGAAGTCACTAAAAAGGAGATTAAAATAGAAATTTCACTTGCAACAAAGACGAATTAGCTTGCTCGAGAGCCATTTTGACAGATGCATTTGGCACTGAAAACAGCAAACGAGATATGAGGTAATCATGTGAGGAGCATTATGGGTAAAGCTTAGCTCATGCGTTTTGGGGGACGTGAGCTGGAATAACAGCTGAGTTGGTTCCGATATACAGAACCAAACCCAAGTCAAGGATTAAGTGAAGATTAACAACATCAGATCTATTACATCCAAGCTGCATAAAATATTACCTGAAACATTATCTTTCAGGATTTAAAGGGCACATAGATCCTTGAGAGCACATCCAAAGAAGGAAACTGCACCACCACATTCAATAACAGCTAAGTTTATGTCCAGCATGGAAAAGATCTAATATTAAAACAACATGGTCCAGTCCACCTATTAAAATAAGTGAACGTATAATCAGATTTGACAATAAGTATTCCAGTAAAGTAATGAGTAAAATGAAATCCTGCTTGTCACTGATTAAAGCAGCCTGTGTGGCTCAATGGATTAGGGAAGTTAGCATGGGTGTTGGTATTAATGGTTCTAATCTGGATGTATAAAGAACTTAGATGAAAATACTAAAGCTACTTTGGCGTTTCCTGCAAAGATCAAAATATTTATTTCTGAAGGAATTAAAGTACTTGACACATGAGAAAAGGCATCTACGTTTATTAAAAATAAAATCCTTACAACACTGAAGAAATTGACTGGAATGCTGCATCCCTCAAGAGTCAGAGTGAGCTGAATTCATGGAAAACTGCTTCTAAACTTAAACAGTTTAATAACAAATGACCTTTACTTTCTAAAACAATATATTTACCCTCACAATTCAATTGAAAAACAAACAAATCTGTTAGGGGAAAAATATAAAATGTACAATAAGCTGGTTGCATAAGAGTGCACACCCTTAAATGAATACTTTGTTGAAGCATCTTTTGATTATTTAACAGAAAATTATACTACTATTATATAAATACATATGTATTGCATTACTTATCAGGTTATTTACCATTTATGAGCTAAGAAAAGTGGAAATGTAATGATGGAAGTTTTAAATGGGAAAATATACAACTAGGTTAGTGGTCTCAATTTTTTAACTTGTATTCTGTGTGTCGACATGCGTGAATGGGCGTTCCTTCGTTGAAGGTTGTGCGTTAGGCCCGGCAAGCCAGCACGTAAAAATCTACTGCCAATCATTAGCGGACTGGAGTTCTGCTGTGGTGACCCCTAACCGGGAAAAGCTGAAAGATACAAACAAACATATATTAATCATTTGTAAGTCATAATAGCTTTTGGCTAGATTTTGATGAATTTTTTGTCTTGTTGATTGTTAAGTAGTTTGTCTATTCAAAAGATAAACTAGGAACTTCAGTATCTATGGTAGGATGTGTTTTACTACTAATGTATGTAGTTGCAGTTGTAGATTTTTTCTGATTTTGTTACTTACAAGTTTTAACAGTTTATACTGTAGAAAGCAAGAATTAAAAAATGCGGAAAGTTAAGACAGTGTTGGAGCAATACATTACTACAATTACATTAATATGGTAGGCAGATGCATCTTACCTCTTGGTAAAATAAATCTTCTCAAATGCACATTATGGATAGTTTTAATCTATTGTCTATTAATGTAAATAGATAATGGCAACAAAAAATATCATTAATGAGATATTTAAATTAAATAGAGGAGATATCATATTCTTGCAAGAGATTCACTTTATAAAGTTATTCAACATCGAAATAACTTAGGCTACAAAATGTTATCATTTGCATCTTTTAACAAAAAGAGGAGAGGGACTGCTGTACACTGGAGAAAATCTACTGTAATGCCTAGGGTCATTGAATCTATTAATTATACCAAAGGAATGTATACATTTGTAGCAATTAAATATAATGGCAAACTCAATACACTAATTTTTATTGGATCCCTGGAAGAGGTTTAAGAGTGGTTTAAGGTCACTTTAATATACTACAAAATCAATGAAAGGGCAGTTTAATTTTAGCTGGAGATTTTAACTGCATATCTACTATAAACGATACAAGTGAAAAGAAAAAAGCTAAAATTCTACCATCAGCAAAAGCACTTAGACGAAGAAGTAATAATAATCTAGTTGATGTAACAGTATAAGCAGAAGATAAGTTGTTTTTCATCCATTACTCATGCATATGGGACGCTTATGCAGAGTAGAATTTACAGGATTTGTGCTTCCATAGATTTACTTTAGTAAAGTTAATTATTTTAAAACTATTCCTTGTCTCTCATAGGATCAAAATGCACTAAATATGACTATATTAGTGGATCTAAGGACATTTCAGATTATTTACAGAATCCCAAGATATATACACATATATATATATATATATATATATATATATATATATATATATATATACATATATATATATATATATATATATATATATATATATATATATATATGGTTCCCCTTCAAAACATCTAAAACCCATAACATCTAAAATGAAAACATCGAGACCATAACATCTAAAACCCATAACATCGAATTTCATAACATCTAAAATGTATAACATGGAACAGTGCAGTTTAATCTGTTAATCTTGTGGTATCACTATGAGATGTTGTAGTTGTTACTTATATAGTGTAGAAATGTATACTATTTATATAGTGTTTATTTTGCCTCTGTATGTGTTTTTAGGCCATACAGGTAAGTGATATAGACATTATGTGTACATTCTTTATGGTGATCATGATACAGTGGGTTTAGGAAATTAACTGTTTCCCACTGTAGTGTGATCTCGACGTTGATATATTTAATTTACAGAGGTGGGTGCATTTTGTTTTTGACATCAACATATTAGAAACATTTTATTTGACTAATTTGTGAAGAAACTACAAGTTAATATACATTTTGTGAAGAACAAACATAAGACTTCCATAGCACATTCTGTTGAGTATTAAATGAGATGAAGGTGTAGGTAATATGGGTGAAGAAGTACAGAACATTATTCCCCCATTATATGAGTGTATATGCAGGCTATCACCCAAGGTAAACTGACATAGAAAAGAAGATTAAGCTATAAAAGTTAATTATAAATAATAATTTTGATGCAAAATTCTGGAACTTTCTTGATAGTAGTGGATTGAGTGACTCAATTGATGTTAAGAATACTGTTGTGTTGCTTAAGTCAGTCAGTCAAACATCTTCAAGGTTATATTGGAAAGTTTTTATGTGGAAATATATACATAGAACATTGCCCTTTATAAAATTTCTAAGTTTAGTAAAATGACTTCTTCAATTTGCTAGAGATGATGTAAAGATGTAAAAGCTGATTGGGCACATATGTTTATGGAATGTAAAAAAAAAAAAAAAAAAAAAAAAGAAGTTATACACTCACCATAACATTCCATGTTTGTAGTCCATCTCGCCCTTCATTCTTACATATGGGTTCGGAGCCTCACACGGCCGATTACAAAGTCTCCCAGTTGGCTCGTGGCAAGGTAGGTATCCCATAGTGCACTAGTAAGCATCCCCAGATCTTGTTTGCTGCTAACTATAAAGGTGATAGAAAGGTTTTCCACAAAGAACAACAAAGATGAAAGGTCTCCACCATACCAAAGGCAATACTATCCTGTCCCCAGATCCCCCAAGGATATGTGGACGGGGGGGGTTCGTAAGAATAAAGGGCGAGATGGACTACAAACATGGAACGTTATGGTGAGTACATAACTTCTTCATGTTCTGTAGTCCTATCTCGCCTTTATTCTTACATAAGGGACAGTGTCCCTAGCACCTTTTTTTCGGGTGGCTCACGGGAATATAATCCTAAGAACGGGAGAACCAAAGGAGGCTCTACCCCTTGAGGTCAAATCCTATTTGTAATGAGTAATAAAGGTATGAGGGGTAGCCCCAAGTTGCTGCTGCACAAATACTGTCAATTGGAACTCTGGCTTGAAAAGCAGCTGATGTGGATACGGATCTGGTAGAATGAGCCTTAATTTTAAATGGAAGCTCCTTTCCATTGGAAGAGTAGATAAATGAGATACAGCTGGAAATCCAATCTGATAAAGTTACCTTAGAGACTGGCAGACCTATCCTAGTTTCAGAAAAGGATACAAACAATTGGTCTGATTTTGTAAGTTCCTTGGTTCTATGTAGATAGAACCGTAACTGTTTGTGAACATCAAGTTGATGAAATTTATATTCTGCACAGTTTCAATGATTAGAAAACAATACTGGCAGTTCAACAGTCTGGTTCAAATTAGACTGAGAGCAAACTTTGGGGATAAAAGAAGGGTTCATACGAAGGGAAACTCTGTCTCTATGAAAAATCAAGTAAGGAGGTTTGACTGACAGTGCTTGTAACTCCGACACCCTTCTAGTGGATGTAATAGCTACTAGAAAAATGGTCTTCCATGACATGAACTTCATTTCACAAGAATGTGCAGGCTCAAAAGGGGGGGGAAGTAAGTTTGGACAGAATGAAATTTAGAAAGGGAGGTCTTAGCAAGGTAGTGCCTTTAAGGAAAGTTTTACACAGACTGTGCGCCTTCAGATTAGGCTCATGTTGTCCCAAATGAAAACTGGATATTGCTGCCAGTTGAACTTTAATTGGAGCAGCAGCTGATCCCTGATGGAAAAGTTCGGTTAAGAATTCTAACACTAAGGGGATGGATGCTGTGCAAGGATCCACATTTTTCTCTTTTGCCCAGATAGAAAATCTTCTCCATTTGCTAGTGTATAATTTCCTCATGGAAGGTTTGTGGGAAGAAGTGAGGATATGGGTCACTGCAGGTGAAAAATCATGAAGCCTGACTAGGGATGGACGTGGAGCAGCTACGCTGTCAAGTTGACGGTGTGGAGGCAGGGGTGAAGGGAGCCTGACATGCGTGTCAAGAGGTCTGGAACTGGGTGCAGATTCCATGGATTATCTAGGAGACGAGGCCCAAGAAAGGAGACCCAAATCTGATGAGGCCAGTAAGGAGTTATCAGAATCATTTTGCTTTCCAAGGACTTTGATTTCTGGATCACTTTTGATACGAGCTGAAAGGGGGGAAATGCATAAAGAAGTCCCGGAGGCCAATTATGAACAAGCGCGTCTCTCGGTGACTCCCCCGGAGGGGGGATAAGGGAAAAATAGCTGCTGCATTTGGCATCAATTGGAGTGGCAAACAGACTGCAACAAGGCTGTCCCCATTTGCGGAAAATCTTCTCCGCTACTTCCTGATTCAGAAACCAATTGTGCGGCATCAAGATTTCCCTGCTGAGCTTGTTAGCTATCACATTGGTTGTCCCCGGGATATGCATTGTTACTAGAAAGCGCTGGGAAGATATCACCCACTACCAAACACAAAGAGCCTCTCGACATAGTGGGTAAGATCTGGTTCCTCCTTGCTTGTTTAAATACTATACCACTGACATATTGTCTGATTGGATTGCTATCGTCCCTAGATGAAGAAAGTCTTGAAGTGCTTGCAACACTAGTAGCACTGCTCTCATCTCTAGGACATTGATATGCAAGTGAGCCTCGTGATCTTGTCATGTGCTTTGGACAAACTTGCCTAGATAATGCCCCCCCCCAATCTGGGAGGCATCCGTGGTCACAGTAGCAACGGGTTGGTGAGGAAGGAAGGTGTTCGTGTCGTCAGTTGATCGGGCTGAATCCACCAACGAAGGTCCTTTTTGCAAGATTCCGTTATCAGAATATGGCGAGACAGAGGCAGTTGTTGAAGAGATCACTGGGAAAAAAGTAGCTATTGAAGAATTCACATATGCAGTCTGGCTAGTGGAACTGTCTTGGCCTTGACTCTTTGTTGAGGAAGTAAGCTGTATACCTGTTGTCTGAGATTTTGAATTCTGTCTGTGGGAAGATGAGCCATCATGGCGACAGTATCTACTTCTGCACCTATATAAGTCACAAATTGAGAGGACGACAAGGCAGACTTTTCACAATTTATCGTAATTCTTAGCTGGTTACAGAGCTGGATGGTTGAATCCCTTGCTTGTACGAGTAGGTGCCTGGTGGTGGCGGTCAGGAGTCAGTCATCCAGGTACAGAAACACTTGGAATCCAAGACGTCTCAAGTGAGCTGTCACTACTGCCATGCATTTGATGAACACCTTGGGGGCTGTGGTGAGACCAAAGGGCAGAGCACGAAATTGGGAATGACTGGCTCCCAGTCGGAAGCATAGATGACTCCTCGATGCTCTGTCCATCTTGATGTGGTAGTACGCATCTTAGAGGTCTATGGAGCACATCCAATTATCTTTCCCTAACAGAGGGAGTATAGACTGCAGGGTTACCATTCAAAACTTGGACTTCTTTACTGATTTGTTTAATTACTGAGGTCCAAAATGGGCCTCCAGTCCTCTGTTCATTTTGGCACTAAAAAGAATCTGGAGTAAGTTCCAAATCCTATCTGTTCTGCGGGGATGGTTTGGATGACTCTCTTTGAAAGCAACTTTTGAACTTCTATGGTTGCTTGATCCCTGTGATTGGGTGGAACATCTGGGATCTTCCTGGGGGTGTGAGGTGGAAGAAAGAAGGGTATGGAGTATCCTCTGGTGATTATTCTTTGTACCCACTTCTCTTGGGTGATGTTGAGCCAGGCTTCTGGATACAAAGATAAGCGACCCTCGACTGGCTCCAGAGAAGCGCAGCCAGGTCCCCACATCAGGAGCATTGACAGGGATGACCACGAAAGGAATTGCGGCCACCCTGGTTTTGCGGACCCCCCCCCCCACATCTAGGGCGTCGTCTACCATTGGCTCCTCCTCCTCTACCTCTGAAGGAGGAATCACCCTGTGCATCCGGAAAAAATCTCTGGGATTTCTTAAATCACATTTTTACGCCTCTCTGACCCTTGGGGTATGGTCTAGAAGGGACAGTAAAATGTACTCCCACAGCAGAGAGAGTTTTCCCTTCCTGTTCGCACCTGGTGAGTGTATCTTTTACCTTTGGTCCAAATAAAGAGGAACCATCGAAGGGGGTGTTGGTAAAAGTAGATTTGAAGTGCTCTGCAAAATTACATAAGAGCATCCAGGAGTGTCTCCTAAGGGAAACCCCTGAACATGCTGCCCTTCTCGCTCCATCTGCTGTATAGGATATCAGCCTCATGGAGGAGTTAACAATCGAGTTTAAGGTGGACAACTGAGCAGTAACTTTCTCTGGGACTCCTTCAGTTGATGTACCTTGGAGAGTATCTGCTAGATCCTTTAGATCATCTCTCTGAAGCCTAGTAATATGTGTGAGGTAATTCAGCGATCTGAGAGTAAAAGCCACTGAAGAGAAGATATGCTTCCCGTATCTATCCATCATTCGAGACTCCTTGTCCGGTGGATGGACAGATGTAGAAGTCTCCACTAGTTCCTTCTTTTGTGGCTGCCGCCACCACCATGGCATCGACAGGCACAGCTTTGGTCAAAAACTCTTTCTCAAGAATTTGTTGGGTCTTCTGGGGACTGGTTCCATGGCATCAGGAGTTCCTCACACCTTTCAACTACCTAGGTCCAGGAGGTCATCAAAAGGAGGAGACACCCAGGAGGCTTCGGGTACACTGACTCCTCATCAGAAAGGGTGACAATGGGCCAGCTGCCTCTCTGCTTCAGGATCTCTAAGATATCTACAAAGGAGATATCATCAGAGGATGACCTAGGGGACCCTTCTGACTCCTCGAGGTCAGTGTCTGAGGTGATGGACTCATCCGGAAAGTCTACATGCTTCCTCTTGCATGTCCTCTTCTGAGGGGGCTCCTCAACAGGGTATTCTGGGGAGGTCTCGGAAGACTGGGGGCCACCCAACAGGGGCTCCTGAGGCTGTGGGTCTCTGCTGCTGAGAGAGAGATGGTGCTGAGGCAGAGGTCGGTGCTTGAGGAGGAAGAGTATCGGTATCCTTGTGTGGAGCTGATGACCTAGACAGCACGCTCTTCATCATCTCGAATGTAGATCCCTCTGGCTCAGAGGACAGCCCCGGTTCCGAGGAAATGGAAGTAGCCCTCGGCTCCAAAGGGATTGGCTCCGAGATGGATGTAGGGTCCGAGCTCAACCTAGCCGACACACCAAGAGGTAGCCTCGGCACAGAAGAAGTTCGGGTCCAAGTGTCCCTGTCGGGGCCGACTGGAGAGCTTCGGCTCCTACACAACAAGGATGGCGCCGAAGGTGTCGGAGAAGAACTCTGCTCCAAGACAGACACAAAGGGTGCTCGAACGGAGGGTTCCACAAATGGCACCGAAATCTCTGGCTCCAAGGGACCAACACGGCTCGGAGGCAGAAGAGCAACAGGGGGAATGGTCTTAGATGGCTCCGGAACCGACTGGGTCACAGCCAGCAACAATTTAGGTCAAGCAGACAACTTCAAAAGTCTAAGCACTAATCTCTCTACATCCTCTTCCGAAAGGCTCTTGGAGGATCTGGATTACAGGGTAGATGACTGAGATCTCTGCAATATGGGAGATCGTAAAGTTGGGAAGACTGGCAATAGCTCTCTGGACCAGCTCCGATAAAATTTCTCAGTGGTCGGCTCCGAAAGACTTGGGGCTGACACTGCAGTGTCAACATCGATAACCTCGACTGGCTCAGAGGACAGTGGAGCCGAAGAGGTAGAAGGCTTACCCAATTTTAATACTTTCTGAGGAGGTCCAAACAAAATGGTGCAGGAGAAAGTCTCTTAGCCAACTTAACCTTCTCTTTCTTTGAAGAGGGAGACAGAGTGCGATGATGAAGAGGAAGGCTTAAGGAGACCTTTCAGGATTCATTTGTTCTTCCTTTCTTAGAGAACTCTGGAACTGAAGGAGTGACAGAAAGAACAAGTTTCCTGAAGATGTATGGCTCCGAGGCACAGTTACTATGTCCGTCAGTGATTGACATTTTTTGGGAGCACTTAAGGCACTTTTTAAAACCCGAATGTTTATGATCTTTGCACTCCTTAGACATGCTTAGTACAAACAGAACTCTATCAAAGACAGAATACAGGACAAAGTCCTCTAACTTAAACAGGCCTCGCCCTGAAGAAAAACTACACACAAAACACAACTGAGGACTAGGTCCTCTAACTTAAACGGGCCTAACCCTGCTAAGATAAACTCACACACAGACGAGCAACAACAGAGGACTAGGTCCTCTAACTTAAACGGGCCTAGCCCTGTTGAAGAAATAACACCAGGAAAGTTTAATAGAGAACTAGGTCCTCTAACTTGAATGGACCTAGCTGATAAGAAACAGGAAAGAAGCTAAGTCAGAAAAGTACCACAAAATGTAAATTTAAGCAACAGGCTAAAACGACAGTGCACACAACTACTACTCTATTAAAATACAATACTAGAGAACAAGGTCCTAACACAAACGCGGCCCTATGCCAATAGAAACTATGATCACAAACTGCCTCGGTTGTAGGGAAATGGAGTAAAATGAAAAAAATTAAATTAAAGCAACTTAATACTGCTTATAAATACTTTATTACCAAACAAAATAAATGGAAAATCAAGCGCTTTCATGTCCAAATATTAGAGACTTTATCAAGATAGAGCATGCCCAATAAATTACTACATATATAATACAAAAGTTAATTAGTGAACCAATCAGAATCAAGACTCATGAATAATTCATGAACAATACTTATTTCTTCAATTTTAAAATCATATGTCCATATAAACACATACCATGCATTCAAAACCTTATTATATGGTGTATAAAATGTAATATATATATATATATATATATATATATATATATATATATATATATATATATATATATAATGTATATAAAATGTGTAAATGTTGTATACATTTATAAATAAATCAATTATAATATATTAACAAATGTATAAAACAAAATATACTATGTTTATAAATTAATAAATGTATAAATATTTAATTATTGTGAGATATGCATAACTTACACAATGTATAAGTGCAAGTATGTATACCAATGTTTTGTGTGACTTATAAAAATTATTATCTTTCTAAAGCCTTTAATCTTAAAAAACAAGTGATGGAAACAGATTAATTTAAACCTGGCAACTGAGTTGCGTTTGTTCTCAATTGCCATAAGGCTTCATTTTTTTCAAGATGTAAAGTCCATGGTCTTCCTCTTGGATCCAATTCAATAACCTCAATGACCGTGAATTTAAAACTGTGTCCCGGCCATTCCATACAATGTTTTGCAAGGGCATTAGATTCTTTCTGTAATCTAATGTCTCTCTTTTTTTTTTTCCATAATAAATTTTTATTGAAATATATTTTCCAAAAACATTACAAAAATACAATAAACATCACACACATAATACATTATAACTACTACAAACCATTTATACAATATCTACATGAAATGCTTCCTATATTTAATATATTCCTAAAATCAGTATCATGCTAATATAATAATGAAGACCTTTTCCCATATTTTCGGGTTATTAATATTTTTGTTAGTTTGTTTCAGAAGTAATTTATGTGCTAGTATATGCTTTATAGCCACAAGCTTAAAATTATTCCATGATGTCTTATGTGGTTCTAGCCAATTTGTGGCTATATAGAGTTTCATCAGCAAAAAAATATTCATACAAATAATAGTTTGCGATCTGGAAAGCTCTCTTGGAGGAATGTGTAGAATCATAAATTCCCATGACAGTGTAGAACTTTGATAACCCATCTTTGCAGTTGTACTTTAAGAGAGTTCCAAAGTTTATATACGCATTTACAACTCCAGAACATATGAAGAAGATCCGCTGTTTGATCTGCACAGTATGGACAAATTGGAGAATTCCTAGGGTTAAATTTATGTAATCTAAGATGTGTGTAATATGCATTGTTCCAAATCATCAATTGCGTGTACATCAGTTTTGAAAAGAAACTGATTTCCTAGTTATATCAATTGCTTTTAATATCTGATTGTCTGTTACTGTTACTTTTTACCCAATACTCTGAAAGCAAAATTTTGTCCTGAAATTTCAAATCTTTAATTAATTTATATGCAGTTGCTATAAATTTAGTGTCTTGTTGGATAGCTTGCCACAATTCAGAGCACTTATCCACAAATCCGGCTGCAGGTTTAAAGTTCCTAAAGTAGCTCAAGGCAAGTTCTTTAACTTGTCTCATTATAACAATGTAACTTCTAGGTAGATTCATTTCCTGTCTAATTTGTAAAGCCGATAAGTCAAGTTTATTAAAAACATCAAATAGAGTCAGATTAAGTATTAATGGAAATTTGCTGAGATCGATCAGCTGATTATTTAGTTTAAAATTAGGATTCCTGTGGAAAGGTTGAAGAACCATCATATATTGCAATAAATCTACGGACTGAAATAAAGTTTGCAAAGATGAGACACAGGTTATTATGTGGTCCATGACCCCATATTTTATCAGACTAATTTTGTCCATAAAGGGCAATGCTTTAGGATTTATTTTCCTATCCAAAATATGCTTATGATTCAAGACCACCCAAGTTGGTATCCATGTTGTATTCGTTACATCATAATTAGCAATTCTTAAAATTTTATTAGCGTTTACAATCAAATAATATGCTTCAAAATTTGGTAGCTCAAGTTCCCCACTTGCTTTAGGGTCATTAATTTCTCATAAGATATTCTAGTTCTTTTGGGTTCCAGATAAATTTAGCTAGATCTTTATGCATTTGTTTAAAACTGTTTTTGAAATTGATAATTGGGCAGACCTAAATATGTATAACATTCGTGGTAGTATATTCATTTTCACTATTGATACTTTTGCTAATACCGGTAGTTTTAAATTCTTCCATCTGTCACAATCAGCTATTATGTGTTCCCATACTGTTTAACATTATTGTTATAAAAGTCCTTATTATCCGTAGAAGTTGATACCCAAATATTTAATATTATTCTTTACATGTTAACTTCCCCATCAGGGCCATTAGTGAAAAGGCTTTGGGGTTCTTAATGGGAAGATATTCGCTTTCTGTAAGTTAATTTTATAATTAGAAACTACTGAAAATTCGTTTATGAGCTTTAATATCTTTTCACTGTCTGAAATTGGGGTTGTACAATAAATAATAAGATCATCGGCTAATGCTGACATTAATATTTTATTCCTATAAATTATTGGTGCATTATGATACAAATTTTGCTTGATATATAAAAATAGGGTTCTAGATATAGGTTAAACAATAAGGGGACATGGGACAACCCTGAAAGTACCATTTTTAATCTGTATTCTGTTAGAATAAGTCCTATTGATGTATAGCGAGTGTATGGATTACTATATAATATTTGTAGCATCTGAATGAATTCTTGGGGCAAGTTAAAATAGGGTAACACATCAAACAAAAAATTTATGTCTACTCTATCAAATGCTTTCTGGGCATCTATTATAAGAGCATAGATATTAAAGTTGTTTTTTAGCATACGTCATCATATTATGCAGTGTAAGTGTGTTATCGCTGGTTTGTCTAGTTGCCATAAATCCAGCTTGTTCCTTAGAAATTAGATATATCAAAACCTTCTTTAGTCTCGATGCTATAATTGATGTTAAAATTTTCATATCCACATTCATTAGTGCTATTGGTCTGTAATTATCTGGGTTAAGGGGATCCGAATTGGTTTTATGTATGAAAATTGTTTTGATGCATTGAGGTGGGGTCACTAATTTTATTTTTAGTTATATAATTAAATACATGAGACAATTCTTTTCCCAAACTATCAGCAAACTCTTTGTAAAATTCAGCTGTAATACCATCAGGCCCTGGCGACTTATGTACTTTCATATGTTGAATTGTATATACTATTTCTTCTTTAGAAATAGGTTTAATCAGGTCACTTTGCAGGCTCTCTTCTAATTCTGGAAAGTTAATTTTGCAGAAAACTTTTATTCTGGTTATGTAGGGTACTATCAGTGTGTCCCTCATACACTTTAGTATAGATTTTCCCAAAAACACCAACAATATCGTCAGTTTTAGAATATATTCTGTCGTTATACTGAATTTCAAATATATCCAGTTGTTTTGATTGATTTATAATCCTTGCCAGTGCTTTTGATGGTATTTGAACATTATTAGCATATTTCACTAAACACCTATGTTCTTGAAGTGTTAATTTATTATTATGAAGCAAAAAGAGATCCCTTTGAAGCTTCAACATTTCCTCCTCAGTTTGAGCGTTAAAATTCTGAATCAGCTCATTATCAAGTTGTTTTATTCTTATTTCTAGTTTTTGAATATCACTATTATGAATTTTCTTATAATATGAGGCTTTTGTATAAGAAATCCTCTAATTTGAGCTTTAGCTGTTGCCCATTCAATGTCAGGGGTATGTTTTGGAGCTTCAAGCTATCTGTAAATTCTTTCAAATATTTTATAATTCCATCTGCTATCTCTTTTTACTTAAAAGATTTGGGTTGAGTGACCAATTATAACCCCTATGCCTTCTTGTGTCTTTTAAATCTTTAGAAAATTTTACTAAATTTTTGAGTGATCTGATAGATGGCAGTATGTATAACCACCACTGGTTCTAAATTGCTTAGTGCTTTAGATATCAAAAGTAATCTATTCTAGCCCACATTTTGTGGCATGGTGAATAGAAGGTATATTTATTTGCATTATTAATATCTTGTGAATAAGAAAAGGGGTCATATAATTGAAAATCTTCCTTAAAATCATTTAATGCTATCCTGGCCTGCTTATTAAATGCTCTCTGTGGACAAGACCTATCCAACTTTGGATTTTGATAGGTATTCCAGTCCCCACCCACAACAAAATAATAACCATCATATTGTGTTAATATTGGATATAATGATGCTATGAAACTGTGTTGATCATTGCATGAGGCATATATATTCAAAAGTAGGATAGGTTTATCAAATGCATTATCCGATAAAATCACATAACACCATCGCCCATTTGGATCCACTTTGGAGTCTAAAATCCTATCTTTGTATTGGGTTTTGATAATTATAGCCACTCCGCACTGTTTGTCTTACCTTCTGATGTCACTAGCTCTCTAATCCAGTTCTTTTTCTAATATCATTCCATTGTTCATTCATCAAATGTGTTTCCTGTAGAAATACAAACAGTGCTTTGTCCTGTAATAATATGTGTAGCAACAGCTTTCTCTTCTTCAAGTTCTGGAGCCCTTTAACATTCCATGAGTTCAACTCCCACATTCACAGGTCTTGGTATCAAATAACAATATAAGAGGGGAATTATGAAATTGACATGTATTGACTGTACACTATATCTAATCTGGAAGCATTTCCTACATCCCGTCCCTAACTAGTGCTTACCCACTTTACCCCTGGACCAGGATTTATATAGGTCTTGTATAAGAGAAAATATAAACAAGGTTAAACACACCAACACATTGAAAAACTTCAGGTAATAACATTTAAAACATTTCCTAAACATACAACCTATATATTCTAGCATATCTACATCAAAGTCTAAACTACACATTCCCTACCAAACACCGCTACTTAACTACAGCTTTGGTTTAACTATTAGTTAAACAAATCTCATTTCTAAGGTTATTACTTTGTAAAGGAAAGTTTTAGTAGATTGGGTACTTATTTTATCCTACCTTAAGTATCTGTTTTGTTGCAATCATTATGTACATAAACTTTTACAGAAGAGAGGAGAGAGAAAAAAAAAAAATACATCCTACATTTTAGATCTGTACCCTACACAGTGCCTGCCACTCACTGCATATAGTAAAAAAAACAATTTTGGTTCACACCTATAAAAGAAGAAAAAACAGTAAAAGTACATGTTATTATGTGCTTTAAGTACATACTGTAATGTTATTTAGTTATAAAAGAACATTATCATATTATTTTCAGTTCTCTTTGTCTTTTCAAGCCAGGAAACCATCAGAAATACTCACGACAAGGGACCTCTTTCACAGCAGGACCACAAGAAGTATTACATCCAAATCTACACTCTCAGTTGAAATCCAGGCATTTCCTGTTTACCACACAATGGAAATAGACCTTGAGGCCATAAAAGTCTGGAAACCAGACAGCAGACCCTCAGATTAGCATAAACAAACAGTTTTATTGCTTTTTCAGAGGCCTGAACAGTTTAGTGAAGAAACAAAGGATTAGAAAAGCCTTGAGGTAAAATACATGCTGGATCTGACTACAGGAACATGCCAGTCTCAATTGAAGTTCTTTTCAGCCCTCTGATGCAGGTAGAACTTTAAAACTTTCAGAAACACTTCTTTTGCCTGATTTTTATTGGAAACAGAATATTTAGCGCCATCCACCATAAATGTAAGCATATTGGGGTATTTCATCTGGAATTTAATTTGTTTATCAATCAGAAATTTACAGTAAGCAGATAAAGACTGTCTAGCCTGCCTTACTTGTAATGGTAAATCTTGAGCCAGAAATATTTTAACATTTTTCCACATAACATAGCCACCATTTTTTTTTGCAGTAAACAGTATTTTGCTAACATCTTGAAAGTTCAATATCTTAACATATACAGGTCTAGGCATAGTAGAAGCTTGTACCTCTCTCAGCTCTGTGTGCCCTTTCTATTACAATCTGTTTCACCCCATCAGCATCATTTAACAGTATTTCAAATATTTGTGTTATGGCTGGTATTAGCTCTGCATACTGGATGTTTTCAGGGATTCCTCTTATAATAATATTATTTCTTCTAGACCTTGCTTCTAAATCAATAAGTTTATTTTGCATGGCTTGTACATCCACATCACATACCTTTGATTTTTCTCCAGCATGTCAATTTTGTCCTCTATTTCAGAAATTCTGGTCTCAGTTTTGTCCATTCTCTGAAGCAATTGATTGCATAAAACTCCAAATGTTTGTATTTGTGAGGTCAAGTCCTTTAGAGCTTCCTGTATAGGTAGTAAGCGTGCTTGATATCCTCCATGTTTAGTGGCTGATCAGTCCTGGATCTAGTTTCTGGTTTCTGTTGTTCCTGCTGTCTAGTAATCCTTTGTTTTAAGCAGTTCCATCCTTTACTGGCGACTGTAGTTCTGACAACTTTGTCTTAGTAGTAGTTGTTTCCATGGTTCTTCCTTGTTGCAAGATTTTCTTTCCCCAAGCAGAAAGGCAGAATAAAGAAAGCACACGGTCCTTTGTTTGTTTCTCTCTTCAGAGCAAAGTAATCACTTGTAATCCTGATGGATAAATACTTTTTTTTCTCACTTTTTTAACTGATTTTAGATTAGGTCAGTATAAATGCAACTTTTTATCATCAATTTGATGTTTAAACCTCCTGATATCCACTCAGATCAGAGATTTTCCTCGGGTTAATTGAAGAGCTGCAGTTTAGCAGTGTTTACAGCATGGCAGCCATCTTTGAATCCTGTAATCTAATGTCTCTCTAATGTTCATAAATACGGTTTTTCAGCTTCTTTAGCGATGTTTCATAAAATGTGTGAAGTGGATGTTAGAAACTTGCAAAAAAATGTACATTCATCTAATTTAAGTAATGGTGAAATGGATGGTTTAAACAAACTTAAGACCAATAGGGATGTGAGGATTATAAAACCTGATAAAGGTGGTGGAATTGTCATCCTGGACATATGCGAATATAATATAAGGATGAATAATATTTTATTAAGTGACGCATATAGGAAAATTACTTTAAATGAGTTAAATGGTACTTATAATAAAATAAAAAATGAATTGATGGACCTGTTCATCGAAGGTTCCATATCTATAGATGAGTATAATTTTTTTATCTGTACACCACCCAAAAACTCCTTGTATTTTTGGGTTACTGAAATTACATAAAAATATGTCTGATTCACCTATGTGCCCTACAGTGAAATGGGTGTGGTTCTATCACTTATCCTATAGCAAGATATTTAGACACAGAACAAAACAAATAGAGACCTCCACAATGTAAAATGAACTGAATTTATTAAAAAACAAGCGCTTTCACGTACAACAGGTACGCTTCCTCAGGTTTATAAAAAAGACTCAATACGAATGCTTTATATATCCTAGCTCAACAAGTTAAGCAATCAATTTCATAAAGCACTTATTCAATTGATCAATTAATTAACCAATCCATTCGACAAACTCAACAGGGTGTGGTACAGCTCAGTATTACTAGAGTAAATATATGTATGTATAAATCCCTTTCTTTATGCCAATATATTTACACAAAATCATCATGTATATGAATTAAATAAAACATATATAAATATATATACATATAAACATAGCACTTAACTAAAAATATATCTAATAAAAATGAAATATAAAAAATAAAGACTATAAAACATCAAAAACACCCAGGGCTACTAGAAACACATCAGTTCTAAAATATATAATAAAATAAAAAATAACAAATACAACCATAAACCACATGAAAATATACAAATGTATTTATATAAAAATATATACCAATCAATTTAAAACATCATGATCAAATAGTTCCATGACCATATATATATATAAATAGAATAACTAACTATAATAACGGACTAAAAGAATTCAGATTTAATATATCTATCTACGTGCCGCTAATATGGGTTTTATACTAACTGACTGGTTAAGTCCCGGTTGAATATGAGACTTCAGCCTTAAAATCCAATTTAACTCTGCTGTTTCCAGGTAATTCTGTCCATCACCCCCTCCTCTCTTATTTGTATTTATAACTTGTAGAACCCTAAATTTAAAAGTATGTTTAGGGTGTATATCTATATGCTTAGCTAAAGCATTTGTTAGGTTCATCTTCCTTATATCATATATATAATTATAGATGCGATCTCTCAACCTCCTAGAGGTTAGACCTACACAGTATGCATCACATTCTGTGCATGTGGCTAGGTATATCAAATTCTTAGTCTCACAAGTGGCATAAAAATCACTCGTGAATATATAATAAAGTTCAGGTACAATAAAAACAAAAAAACAAAAAAAACAAAAAAATATCCTTGTTTTCCCGCCTTACTGAACTAGAATAGTCCAGTCTTCAGATTTTGCTGATCCCTGGGCTTTGTCATAGTTCCTGTGCTATCCATATCCTTATTTGGATAAGAGGAAGCTTCTTTGTTCACCAGTGGGAGTGGGGAGCACTGAGCAGCCTATTTGTCCCTAGAGGAGTGGTTCCAGCCCAGCAACTTGTAGTTTATTGGCCATTTTGGGTCAATTCCTGGCTCTTTTCAACCCCCTGCTATAAAGCCCGGTTTTGTGCACTTTTGCGCGAAGTTGCTCATAGAGCAGCATCAGGCAGCGCCAGTTAATCAAGTTTAAACTATGTCTGGCTCCGTAAAGTCTGCTCTTCAATTTTCCCTTAGAACTGCTCTACTTGCAATCTAAACAGCCTATTCTCTATCTGAAAAGCCCAGCACTTGCTCCTAAAGCATTTTTATACAGGTAAAGCACTCAAACAAAAAGATAGTACTTCATTCACCTAAATCCCCTTAAGCACCCATTTCCCTATAGGTCCTTTCCGACTCAGTTACACAGCAATCTTTCACACTATTCTAGCATGTCGAAGGGTCAGTTGCTGGCGTCCTCTCCTTTTCAGCTGGTGAATCTGGGAATCTTGAGGCAATGTTACAATTGCCTCATGTACACAGACAACCCTCTCCTCCTCCCAACAAATACAAATATATGTGAGAGATGCAACTATATAGCCAAACTGGAGGCTGAGCTCTCTCAACTCAGTACTGGCAAAACCAGTCAGGAGGAGAAGGTAACCACGCACACCACAAACCCAGTCTCACATAGACCTATCACAACTGCAAACCAAACACATAAACACACAAAAACATACTCTGAGGCTCTGATTAAAAATCTACCAAAACAACAGAGGCCCCCAAAGCAGACACCCAAGCAACCACTACCTCAAGACATAGCACATGCAACACATAGTTCACAAAGTCAGTGTGCTACACAGTCACAGCCCTCAAGGCCAAACAACATGCCAGACGCACTTGTAATAGGTGACTCCATAGTCAGACACACTGACGTCCCGCTCACCAGACTGAACAAGGAAAAGGTTACAGTAAGCTGCCTGTCGGGCGCTAACATCCGCCACATAACACAAGCACTCAGGTCACTCCAAAGCAACTACAAATATGACTCAGTCATTGTCCATGCCGGTGTGAACGACCTGAGACGTACCTCCCTGGACTACATGAAAAGAGACATAGAGGAGCTCTCTGATTATGTAGCCCAGGCCGGTATGACCCTGACCCTGAGCAGCATCTTACCCTCACCAAGAATGATGCCACAGTACAAAGACAAAATGATCAGTTTTAACAATTGGCTTAATTACTGGTGTCATTCTAAGGGGATCCAATGTCTGTCTGATTGGGATGACATAGGTTCATAGGTTCATACTAGGCTATCTGCCCTAGGGCATTTATAAGCCTAGCCAGAATGTGTTTGGCTTTCGCCACCCATTTTAAATTTATTTTGCTATGCCCTTTTTCGAGGTTAGTATACTGTGCCTCTGTTTAACAGTGACACAGAAGTGATACCCGGGGTAAACATGCTTGACAAGCCACGCTGCTTCGCAAGGGATGGCTTGCACCTGTCACCCCTGGACTTCCGGATATTGGCCAAGGCTCTTGCCACCCCCATAGTGCCTTTTTTAGGCAAGGCTCAAAAAACAAACCTACCTCCCTAGAAAACACAAGTGGAAAAAAACTAAGGGTAATGCTGCTCAATGCCAGAAGTCTAAACCTCAAGATGCACACTCTCGAAGCCCTCCTCAGTATGGAGAACATCGATGTCTGTGCAGTGACTGAAACCTGGTTCAAGGCTCCTGAGAGCACCCCAGCACAACCAGGTTTTACCTCATATCATGCTTTCCAGCCCCAAAACTTGGACCAAACCACAAAAGGAGGGGGAGTATCCATATTCATCAAAGATACCCACACCTCCAGGTTAGTGGCAATGCACGAAGCATCGGAGACCATCCAGGTGCAACTAACCATAGGCAAAACTGCCCTACAGTTTGTAGCATGCTACAGACCACCCTCTCAAACTCAGGAACCCCACTCAGCCTTCCTGAAGACACTGGAGAGTATGAATGTCTCTCCAAATACCATCATATTAGGAGACTTCAACTACCCAAACATAGACTGGGAACATTACTCAAGCCCCAACACCCTAGCCCAAAGGTTCCTAGAATTCATAAACTCAAATGTGATGGAACAACTAGTCACCATTCCCACAAGAGGAGATAATATACTAGACCTGATCATCACAAACATGGGGACAAAATGCTCCACACCGGAAGTATACCCTCATTGGTGAGATCAGACCATAAATTAATCTCACTGGAAATCCACATCCCACCCCCACCCCCTGCGCAAAAGACCACAGTGAAGAACTTCTCAAAAGCCAACTTCACACTTCTTAAGACTGAAGTGGTATCCTTCAAGGCCCCTGGGCCAGTGGAAACCACAACCCACACCGCTGAATCCTTTATAAATGCCTTCTACGGGCACCTTCAAGAATGCATGGATCATGCAATCCCAAATAAAACCAAGACCCATTCCCCCAAAGGCAGGCGCCCTGTCTGGTGGACCCCAGCCATTAACAAACTTTACAACAGGAGGAGGAAGCTTCTACATGACAGAGCAAAATCCCTAAAAGGGAAGGCATCTCTGATCAGTACTAGCAAAAAACTACAATCACTCATAAAATCATCCAAGGCCAACTTTGAGAGAAAAATCACAAAAGACACAAAAGACAATCACAAGGCCTTCTTTAGCTATGTTAGAAACCTGGGTGGAAACTCCCAGATATGCTCAGAGTTAGTCCAAAATGACACAAAATACACTGAACCCACAGACATTGCCAACATTCTGGCAGACAGGTTCAGTGCAAATTTCTCCTCCCCCTCTCCCCCAAAAGGAGAAATATCTATCCCAGCAGAGTGTAGCCTCCCTAACATCTCAGATGCCCAGGTGAGAGCCGCCCTCTCCAAAGCTAAAAACACAGCATCAATGGGACCGGACGGTGTCCCGGGCTGTGTGCTACATGAACTCCAAGAGGAACTAAACCCGCACATAAGGCTGCTGTTTAATCTCAGCCTTACTACAGGATACGTACCCAAAGAGTGGCGTACAGCAGCAGTGGTTCCACTCCACAAAGGCGGTGCTTCTACGGACCCTGGAAATTACCGCCCCATAAGCTTGACGAGCCTGGTCTGCAAAGCTATGGAAAGGATCATTATGGAACTCATAAACAAAGACATTGGGGACCTACAAACATTGGATCCTACCCAATTTGGCTTTGTCAAGGGCAGATCCTGCCTTTTGAACTTGGCCGACTTTTTTGAAACAGTCACTAAGGCCATTGATGAGGGTAAGGCAGTTCACACAGCCTACCTTGACCTTGCAAAAGCCTTCGACACAATACCCCACTCGGGCATTATAGACAAACTCACCAGCTTAATTGTAAACCCATATGTCACAAGATGGGTTGCAAACTGGCTCAAGGACAGAACCCACAGGGTCAGAGTTGCTGGAGCCATGTCAGACTCTAAGCCAGTCACAAGTGGTGTCCCACAGGGCTCAGTCCTGGGACCCCTCTTGTTTGGCATTTATTTTTCCGAGGTGCAGGCAAACATAGGAGGATTGTGGCTGACAAAATTTGCAGATGACTGCAAACAGGGCGCCATAATTGATACTCCAGCGGACACAAGCATCCTTCAGAGAGGCCTCAAAGAAACGGATAATTGGTGCCAGAGCCATGGCCTTAAGCTGAACGCCAAAAAATGTATAGTCATACCCTTTGGGAAAAACAAGGTACCCAAAAATTACCACATAGGTGGTAATCCATTAAGTACGGAAGAGTTAATCAGGGACCTAGGGACCCAAGTTGACAGTAACCTCTCATTTGATACTCACATTGCCAAAGTGGTTGGGAAGACCTTCTATATTGCCCACCTTATCATGAAGGGATTCACATCTAGATCAAGAGATGTCATTGTGCCCCTGTACTCTTCTCTTATCAGGCCCATGATTGAGTACAGTGCCCCATTTGGGATGTATCTTACCCGACACCTGCAGCAGTTGGAAAGGCCCCAAAAGTTCCTCACCAAGAGGATAAAAGGTCTCAAACATATGTCATATGCTGCCCGGCTGAAGAAACTCCAGCTCTATTCAGTCGCATACCGCCTACGCAGAGGTGATCTATGCCTGACGTACAAGACCATGTCCAATCTGGAATTAATGGACATGCTCCACCTCAGAAAATCCAAATCCATCAGAGCCACGAGAGCAAGAGATTTGAACCTCAACACAGAAATAAATAGGACGTGCTGGAGGGACAGATTCATAACCCAGAGGCTCCCTACACTCTGGAACAGAATCCCAGTCCATGTTAGGCAGAGCCCCTCACTGTCTCTCTTCAAGAGAAATCTTGACGAGTGGATGGGAGATCATAGGTTTACCCCGGGGGTCATCTCTGTGTCACTACTAGACAGAAGCACAGTAAACTAAACCCTAAATGGGCGTAGTATTCTCATCCTAAGGGGTGGTGAAAGCCACACACACTCTGGATAGGCTTATAAATGCCCTAGGGCAGATAGCCTAGTACGAACCTATGAACCTATAAACTGATGGTCACTAATAATATATTTACACAGATAAAGATATTTAGACACTAATTTAAAATGTTTTGTAGGCAAAGAAATAAATATATGTAAAGACTCATGGGACTTTTTACAAAGGATTAATAAGTTGGACTATAGTGAAACAGGCCTTTTCATCACGATAGATGTAAAGGACCTGTATACCTCAATACCCCATGATACTGTTATTGAATGGGTATGCGATTACTTACTTGAAAAGGGAGTGTCACAACCTAAAAATGTATGTATATGAACAATTATTCGAATCAGTGTTGAAAAACAATTGTATATTCTTTAATAATAAGAAGTTATGTTCTTACCATAACATTCCATGTTAGTTGTCTTCTTCTCGCCTTCTTTCTTGCTGGATAACTGTTTGCTGTTGTTAGGACTATGTCCAAAGACACTAAGGTCTCGGGATTCAAGAAGTGTGACTCGTGCTGTCAGAAAATGTCTCTGACAGACGGTCACACTTCTTGTGTCTATTGCTTAGGGCCTTTACACCTGCAGGACTTTTGTTCCGTCTGTCACGGGTTTAGTTCAAGAGTCCTGCAGGAGCAGCATAAAAAGCTCATCTTAAGGGGTTTGTTAAAGCCCGATGACTCCCCGTCCAAGTCTGGCTCGGGGAAGTCTTCAAAAACCGCCAAACCCTCAGCTCCAGCTTCTGAAATCGAGGGCTGGCATTATTGAGATGGCTCCGACATCGGTTCCAATCGGATCCAAGGCGGGCAAAGTGGTATCCGCTCCAAAGCCAGCATCGGAGCCGACCCCAGTGCGCAAGCGCTCTAGATCCCCCTCACTAGAATCCGTCCGATCGGCTCCGAGATCCCCTCTCCTATCGGAGCGGAGTCATAGGACTCACTCATCTAGGTCATCCAGGCTCTCCGACCACGACATTGAAAGGGTGGTCAGTAGGCTCATAAAATCTCAGGCACTAGCCCAAATGCTCCAGAGCCCATCCTTGGCTCCGACTCGGCCTATACTATAGCGCGAGAGCTATTTTTACCGGCTCGAGGCAGCCCTATAACCCACAATACCATGCGCTAACCCCCCAGATCTCATTTGGAAGCTAAGACATAGTATAAAAATATTATTATAATCCTCATTTGCAAGTACGGACTCCCTGCTAGTAATACTAAAGATACAGAGAAACCGTAACATGTTGTATCTCCAGAAATGGAAGGACTCAGAGACCTCAAGTCTGTCCAGGCTAGGGGGCAAGAGGGAGGGACGCAAGAAAGAAGGCGAGAAGAAGACAACTAACATGGAAGGTTATGGTAAGAACATAACTTCTTAATTTCAAGTTGTCATTCTCGCCTTCATTCTTGCTAGATGGGACAGCGTCCCTAGCACCTTAGTCCTGGGTGGCTCAATGGAACAGACTCCTGAGTACAGTGGAACCAAAGTCAGCTCTATTTCTGGTGGCTATATCAAGTTTGTAATGGGCAATAAAGGCATGCTGGGAAGCCCATGTAGCTGCTGCACATATGGCATCTAATGGTAACCTTGTTTGAAAGGCCGTTGATGTTGATAGTGCCCTGGTTGAATGAGCCTTAGGCCTAGACGGAAGTTGCCTGTGTCTCAACTCATAGACAAAGGTAATAATAGATGTCAACCATCTGGAAAGAGTAACCTTTGATACTGGAAGCCCTTTCTTTCCTGCAGCATAAGAGAGAAAGAGCTGGTCTGATTTTCTGAGTTGTTTTGTCCTGTCTAGATAATACCGTAGTTGGCGATGAACATCCAATGAATGTAGTTTCTGTTCAGCCCTGTTGTATTACTCTGGGAAGAAGACAGGCAAGTCAATGGAGTGGTTTAGATTTGCTTCAGAGGACACTTTCGGTAGGAAGGAAGGATATGTTCTGAGAGTTACCCTGTTCTTTGTGAAAGACCAAATAAGGGGGATGGACAGACAAGGCTTGAAGTTCCGATACCCTTCTGGCAGATGTTATGGCTACTAAAAACAGAGTTTTCCAAGAAAGAAGCTTGAGGGAGCAAGAGGCTGCAGGTTCAAAAGGAGGCAGAATCAATGAGGTTAGAACTAAATTCAAATCCCATTGTGGGGGCGGATCCTTAACTGGAGGTCTAAGCAAAAAGATGCCCTTGAGGAAGGCTTTACAGAGTTTTTGGGACATAATATTTGCTTCTGAGAGCCCCACATGAAAATTAGCAATGGCCGCTAATTGTACCCTGATAGTGGCTGACGATGACCCTGAATGAAAGAGTTCCGCCAGAAAGTCTAGAACCTTATGAATGGGTGCATGGAAAGGATCCAAGGACCTAGCTTGTGCCCAGAGTGAAAAACGCTTCCATTTACTCGCATACGTCTTCCTAGTATTGGACTTATGGGAAGCCAGAATGATATCACGAACAGGAGGAGAAATAAGGGGAAGCCTGGCTATGGCTGGAAGTGGAGCAACCAAGCTGTGAGGTTGAGGGAATGAAGAGACTGATGCAGCTTGCCCGTGAGATGGGTCAACAGATCTGGAAGGGGTTCCAGATGCCAAGGCTGTTCCAGTAGGTAACTGTGCAGGAACGGAAACCATATTTGTCGAGGCCAAAACGGAGCAATGAGGATCATTTTGGATCTCAATGCGGTTGCTTTCTGAATTAATTGCGGGATCAATGGTAAGGGAGGAAAGGCATATAGAAGATCCCGGGGCCACTCGTGAACAAGAGCGTCTCTGGGGGGATGGCCTGGTAGAGGAAAGATTGTGAAAAAGTTCGCAGCAAGGCTGGCCCCACTTCTGAAATATTCTGTCTGCTACCGCTTGATTTAGAGACCACTCGTGAGGCATGAGGATAGATGCTGGGGGTTGAGTTCTGCTCAATCTGTCCGCTATGACGTTGGACTTCCCGGGGATGTGCGTTGCTATCAGAAACCGTTGAGAGGAAATCGCCCATTGCCAAAGTCTGAGTGCTTCTCGACATAGGGGGTAGGACTTTGTTCCGCCCTGCTTGTTTATGTACCACACCACAGACATATTGTCCGTTTGAATTGGTATAGTCCCTGTGGGAAGAGAGCTCTGAAAGGCTTGCAACGTTAAAAGCACCGCCCTCATCTCCAGGACATTTATGTGCAGGTGGCGTTCTAATTGTTATTAGTTATTAACTAACTAACTAACTAACTGTTATTCACTAATTTTCCTGTTTCATTTAAAACAGAATATTCTGAACTATAAAGCTCTTTCTGTAACTCACTATAAACTGATCTTTCCTCTTAATTTCTAACATTATCATTCCTGAGTACCACTTTCCATGTTCGACTCTTTAACTAACTTTTTAACGGTGCTTTCTTTAAATTATGTTTTGGTATTTTTAAATTTTTACAAATCAAAATATGTAAATTGTAAATTTTTGTTAATCTGAGGATGCATCATTTTATATTAATGTTTTATTTTCTAATAGTTGTACGATATATCTCTATGCTTTTTTCCAAGGATGTTTTTAATATGTTTTTAATATGTCTTTAAGATGTTTTATTTACTGGAGCTTTTCTCCTCGGGCCTCCACTGAAAATGGACATGTATCCAGTTGGATTAGCCCGGTCAACAAATGTAAAATAAAAAAAATAAATAAAATAAATTGTTGCCATGTGCCCTGGACCGTCCTGCCCTGATAATGCCCCCCCCCCGATCAGGGAAGCATCCGTTGTCACCGTGGCAACTGGGGAGGGGACAAAGGGTCTGCCCTGAAAAAGCTGAGGGGAAACCATTCACCAGGAGAGATGATTCTTGCATGATGGGGTTATCAAGATGTTGTGAGTCATTGGGAGGTGTTGAAAGGACCACTGAGAAAACAGCATCCACTGCAGGAGCCTCATGTGGAAGCGGGCTAATGGGAGTAGAAGAATCGCCACTGCCATGAGGCCTAACGCTTTCAATACTAGCCTGACTTGAACTCTGTTGGGCTGAAACAGGGACTGAACATTCCGCCTTATGTCTGTCACTCTCTGAGGTGGTAATGTTGCAGACATTTCTGTGGTGTTTAATACGGCGCCTATAAAGTTTATACATTGACAAGGCGACAAGGAGGATCTTGCAAAATTTATAGAAATACCTAGATTGTTGCAAAGTTGAATAGTGTAATCCTTGGCCATTATAAGATGCTGCTTGGTGGTAGCGGAAATGAGCCAGTCGTCTAGATATGGAAACACCTGGAATCCTTTTTGTCTCAGGTGAGCCATGACCACTGCCAAGCATTTGGTGAACACCCGGGGGGCTGTGGTGAGACCAAAGGGCAGGGTTCTGAATTGATAATGACTGGCTCCCAGCCGGAAGCGGAGAAACCTCCTGGAGTGCCTGTGTATCTTTATATGATAGTACGCGTCCTGGAGGTCTAATGAGCACATCCAGTTGTCTCTGCCCAAAAAGGGTAGAATGGACTGCAGTGTTACCATCTGAAATTTTGTCTTTTGTACAGAGTTGTTCAATCTGCTGAGGTCCAAAATGGGTCTCCAGTCTCCAGTCTTTTTTGGTACCAAAAAGAATCTGGAGTAGATTCCGGATCCTAGCTGATCTGCTGGGACTGCCTGGATGACTCTTTTTTCTAACAGCTTTTTTATTTCTAGCTGTGCCTGACCCTTTGTGCGGGTGGTACGTCTGGTAGGGGTCTTGGCGGCTGTACCGGAGGGGAAGTGAAGGGAATTTTGTAACCCTTGGATATGATCTTCTGTACCCATGTGTCTTGGGAGAGGGATTGCCAGGCTTCCGGGTACAGAGATAATCTTCCGCCGACTGCCTCCGAAGGTGGACAGCCGGGCAGCTTCTCAGGGATGCTTAAAGGGTTGGTCAGGGAAAGATTCCCTGGAACCCTGATTATGTGGACCCCCTCTGCCCCTGGGGCGGTGTCTGTTATTATTCCCCCCCTCTGCCTCTGGGGGGAAATTCACCACGTGCGGCAGGTGCGACTCCCTGTGGTTTGCGGAACATCTTTCCACCCCCCTGTCCCTTAGGATAAGGTCTAGATAGAAGGTGTGGAAAAATGGACTCCCACGGCAGAGAGAGTCTTACCATCTTGCTTGCATCTGGTGAGGGTATTCTTCACCTGAGGTCCAAACAATTCTGAACCATCAAAGGGGGTGTTGGTGAAGGACGCCTTGAAGGGATCGGCAAAGTTACAGAGTCGCATCCAAACGTGACGTCTCAACGTAACACCTGTGCCTGCGGTCCTACTCGCTCCATCGGCTGCGTAGGAGATAAGCCGCATGGATGAATTAACAATGGAGTTCAGGGTGGCCAGCTGGGAGTTCATCTTGTCCTTATACCCCGCAGCAGAAGGATCCTGTACAGTTTCACCCAGTTCTTTGAGCAAGTCTCTCTGAAGGCGGGTGAAATTACTTAAATAGTTCAGCGATCGCATAGTAAAGGTCACTGAAGCAAAAGTCCGCTTGACATACCTGCCCATGGTCCTGGACTCTTTGTTAGGAGGATGAACAAGTACAGAAGGATCAGCCAATTCCTTCTTAGTGGCTGCTGCTACCACCATAGCATCAACTGAAACGCCTTTGGTGAGAAAAGATTTGTCCTCTGGTGCAGAAATAAATTTAGAGGGCCTCCTAGGGGTAGGTTCCATTGAATCAGGAGCTGCCCACGCCTTTCTAGCCACTACCTCCATTTGTGGGTCAAAAGTGGGAGACACCCAGGAGGTGGAAGGGCGAGATCCAAAAGCGTCAAGGTAAACTGACTCGTCCTCGGAGGGTTTGAGAGTGGACCAATTTCCCCTCTGTTTTAGGATCTGAAAAAGAGACATTCTCAGAGGGGGATCTCGGGGAACCCTCCGACTCATCCAAGTCGGTGTCCGACGTGACAGACTCGGGGGAGTCTATGTGCTTCCTCTTGCACTTTCTTTTCCTAGGGGGTTCCCCTGAAGCTTCAGGGGAGGCCTCGGACGAGGAGGAGACACCCAAAGTGGGTACCCTACGCTTTGGATCTCTGCTGTCAGATGCAGGAGGATGGCCAGAGACCGTAACAAGCACTGTAGAGATTGGAGCTGAAGAACTTAACCTTGGAGTGGACACTGGGTCCAGCATGCTCCTCATCACCTCGAAGGATCCCCTATCAGGTACCAAGGATAGTCCTGGCTCTGAAGAGACCCGAACCACTCCTGGCACCAACAGAGAAGGCTCCGAGAATGATGTCGGGGCCGAACTAGCAAGAGCCGAAGCTCCAAGAGGGAGAGCGGGGTCGGACAAGGGTCCGATGCCACTCGCCCCCTCGGAGCCGACAATGGAGTCCCGGCACCCGGACCTCTCCACGGACGGAACCAATGAAGAGGTCGGAGCCAACAACACCGGAGTCGAAGGTGGAAGTATCGGCTCCGACGTGGGCAAGGTTACGGTTCGGACAAACTCCGGCTCCGAACTCGAGAGGTGAATCGGAGGAGGAATCGATAGCGGTACCGAAGGAGCCACAGTCTGGTGAGATGGGCTCTGGAGCATTTGGGCTAGTGCCTGAGATTTTATGAGCCTACTGACCACCCTCTCAATGTCGTGGTCGGAGAGCCTGGATGACCTAGATGAATGAGTCCTATGACTCCGCTCCAATAGGAGATCCCATCAGTAAGGAAAGAATGAAGATTAACAAAATCAGATAAAGAAGTTATGTTCTTACCATAACGTTCCATCTGTGTTGTTAGTCTTCTTCATTCATTACGTCCCACCCTTCTTCCCCCTCCAAGGGCCTCCTGGAGGTCCAGATTTGGTCCAAATCCCTCATTAAGGGACCTGATCAGAAAAAGCCTCTGCTTTCTTTATCACGAGCAAACTCTGAGATAACGGAGAGGGGCACTATGGGTAAGGCTTAGCTCGAGAATTTTTTGGCTGGCACGAACTTGTTATAAGGCCGATTCGGTTCAGAGGATGGAACAGACACCCATCAATAATAAATGAATGAAGATGAACAACACTGGAATGTTATGGTAAGAACGTAACTTCTTTTTTTAATACCAGATGAGATGGACATCTCAGAGCAGTCTGGTTTTTGACACCTGACGTAGAAGGATCATTCGCCTACTTCATCTTGCCTTGCTTTTTAGTAAGTAACCAGGGAATAGTAAATCTTTAGATCAGTCAGGAAAATATTAGTAAAGTACTGTTTTTCTGTATCTGTGTGACTATTAATCCGTGTTTTAATATTTCCTGTGATGGAAACTCTGGTGTGTGTTGTGAATAGATATTTAGTATTTTGATGTTTTAGTTATTTAAATATAACTTAGTTATTTAAATATATTAAGATTTTTCATTGTGGCTGGTCTTTTATGTCTTTTTTTTCATGTGATCTAGAGCGCTTGCGCACTGGGGTCGGCTTTGATGCTGGTTTCGGAGCGGATACCACTTTGCCCGCCTCGGATACGATTGGAACCGATGTCAGAGCCATCTCAATAACGCCAGCCCTCGACTCAAAAGCTGGAGCCAAGGGTTTGGCGGTTTTTGAAGACTTCCCCGAGCCAGACTTGGACGGGGAGTCATCGGGCTTTAACAAGCCCCTTAAGATGAGCTTATTACGCCGCTCCTGCAGGACTCTTGAACTAAACCCGTGACAGACGGAACAAGAGTCCTGTAGGTGTAAAGGCCCTAAGCAATAGACACAAGAAGTGTGACCGTCTGTCAGAGACATTTTCTGACAGCACGAGTCACACTTCTTGAATCCCGAGACCTTAGTGTCTTTGGACATAGTCCTAACAACAGCAAACAGTTATCCAGCAAGAATAAAGGCGAGAATGACAACTTAACATTAAATTTTTCATCCAAGCAGTAGGTGTTGCTATGGGTTCTCCCTGTGGCGGCTTGTACTCCAATTTGGTTATGCTACAATGGGAGAAAAAGTTTGTGTTTAATTCAGATTTTTAAGAATACTGTAAAATGTATGTGAGATTTTTGGATGATATTTTACAATTTTGGGATGGACCAAGTGAAATTATTAGTGAATTTATAACTTACATCAACAGTTCAACAACTTTTTTGAGGTTTACCCATAATATTGAAATCTCTTATTGGATGTCAAATTGTCAAAAGACATGGATTCAAAGAAATTTGTGTCACGGATTCACAGAAAAGAAACTTATTCGAACAGTTTTTTGCATTTTGATAGTGCCCACCCCTTTAAGAAAAAAGAGCTGTTGTCAAGGGGCAGTTTGTATGAGCTGCTCGGATGGTATCTTGTTTTGATTCTTTCTTTAGTGAGTGTGAATTTGTAAAGGACATGTTCCTTAAAAGGGAGCATCCATTGGATTGTCAATAATTTAATGTTAGAAGTAATTAACAAGAGAGAGAGGTTTTTTTTTTCAAGGTATACTAAACTCTGAGACTGTCCAGTGTTGTAATGATATGAATGTGCATATTGATTCACATGTTACTACTGTAGTGGTAATATTGATGTCATGGCACCTGTTAGAATGGTGTCAACGAATACAAATTTTCGTTCAGCTTTCATTACCACTTATAATTTAGAAAGTAAAGAAACTTTTAAGATTTTGGATAAAAATTGGACAATTTTGACTTGATGTTAGACATGTATAAGTGAGAAACCTATTGTGGTCTATAGAAAAGGTCAAACTTTAAAAAATATTTTTGAAGGTGGTAATTAGACTCGAAATGGTGGCCACATGAAAAAGTGTAGGTCATGTAATTATTGCCAATATATAAAGGAAGGATCAAAATTCAATATTAATGGTATAAAGGTATTTTTACGAAAAAAGTGCAGCTGTTATACTGAAAAGGTTGTTTACTGTGCTTTCTGTTGCAAATGCTCTTGCTTTTATATTGGAAAGACAGAAAGAAAGCTGAAAAAACATATTTATGAACATTTGAGAGACATTAGATTACAGAAAGAAACTAATGCCCTTGCAAAATATTGTATGGAATGGCCGGGACACAGTTTTAAATTCACCATCATTAAGGTTATTGAACTGGATCCAAGAAGAGGACCATGGACTTTACATCTTGAAAAAAATGAAGCCTTATGGCAATTGAGAACGAATGCAACTCAATGGTCAGGTTTAAATTAATCTGTTTCCATCACTTGTTTTTTAAGATTAAAGGCTTTAGAAAGATAATTTTTATAAGTCACACAAAACATTGGTATACATACTTGCACTTATACACTGTGTAAGTTATGCATATCTCACAAGTGCTTGATTTGACATTTATTTTGTTTGGTAATAAAGTATTTATAAGCAGTATTAGGTTGCTTTAATTTAATTTTTTTCGTTTTACTCCATTTCCCTACAACTGAGGCTTTTTGTGATCATGGTCTGTTTTTTTTTTTTTTGGACTTTACAAAGTTTTTATTTGTTTCTAATAGAAACTATCTCAAAAACTAACACACAAGAGGGATACCACACGAAGAACAAAAACGGGCCTAGAGACGGCCAACAACTTCTCAGCAAACTACTACAGAAAAATAGCAAAAACACACTACTATTTACTATCTATGATAACCATTACTAAAAACTATGTAAACTAAGCTATATTATATGCAAAAATATCAATAAGAATTATAATAGTAATGAAAAATATCCAACTTAGCCACGGCTAAACAAGAAGCACTTCTGAGCTATTAGACGCGGCAAACGAGATCTGGGATTCTTACTAGTGCACTATGGGATACCTACCTTGCCACGAGCCAAATGAGAGACTTTAGGCTTTGTAATCGGCCGACTCGGAGCCGAGGATCGGCTCCGAACCTGTATGTAAGAATGAAGGCGAGACAGGACTACAGAACAGGAAGGAGTTATGGTCCACTTTCTTTATCAGTAAAAACAAACAAAAAATGTTTTGGAGTTTCCTAGCAGTAGCTAGAAAAATTATTATAAAAATATGGAAATTAAACTTGATTCCTACATTCAAAGAACTTTTAAATTTAACAGCAATGTTATATAAAAGTGAAAGTGAAAAATAATTGAACTAAATAAGGTCTGTAAATCATACTAAAGAGTTTTAGTTGATGGGATAATCTTGAAATGTTGCTATCAAAATACCAAGATTTTTAACTTGATAACTGTATAATTCTGATGATTCAATGTACTTCAAGCATTATGTAACTGTATGTGATACTGAATTTCTTCCTTCTGTGTATATATAGTTGTTTGTCTTTCGGCTTTTCCCGGTAAGGGGTCGCCACAGCGGAACACTGGTCCGCTAATGATTGGCAGTAGATTTTTATGAAACGCCGAGATGTATATATAGTATATACGTTAAATCAATAAAAATTTTTGTAAAAAAAAAAAATTGGAGAAATAATCAGGTTTCAGCAGGGAATATTACTTATAGGTGCGGACTGCAATTTAATTTGCAGCATTGAGGATGCATATGGGTGACCTCAAATAATAAAAATAATCCTATTTGTTAACCAGGTCGGCCCAATGGACAAAGTCCATTTTCAGGGGCAACCCAGGAACAATGTATGGTTAAGTGACTTGCAACAAGGTCACAAAAGAGGCAAATGAGGGCTTTGGAAATTAAACCCTATACTGCAGAAACTAAAGTTCACAACCTTAGCCTCTTTGCTAATTGACCGAAAGGCAAAATATAGCAAAAGAGGGTAGATTTCTGAAGAAATGTATGAAAATATTTTGTAAGGAAGATGTTAATTCAGTAGTAGGAACTTGGAGAATATAAGTATTATTCCCCAAGGTAAAATAATGGAGCTAGACTAGGCAGAAAGAATAGTTGTGTAAGAACTTACCATAACCTTAGATGTCCTTATCTTCCATGTTGCAGTATTCATAACAGTAGGGAGGTGGCTGCCTGCAGCACCGGACATCTGGCCATTACACCAAAGTCTTATGATAAGGGGTACGTGTGACGTTGCATGTCACAGCTGTAAACCAATACTGGCTATAAAAACGACATCTGCACATGCCCAACTCAGAAATGGCTGTCGCATACAGTAGTATCCCTGGGATACAAGACAAAAGGAAGCTTTTCAGACCCACATATACCACCAGTGAAGGAGGTAAATGTATTATAGAAGTATGTTTTTGCTGTGCCCTGTTTGGATGAAGAAAGAAAGGGAAATCCCACACAAGAAAGGATGAACAAATGAAAGAGGGGGTAGGAGGGGGAGAATGAATACTGCAACATGGAAGAGAAGGACATCTAATGTTATGGTAAATTCTTACACAACTATTCTATGTCCTTCTATTCCCATGTTGCAGTATTCATAACCGTAGTGAGAGTACCAAAGCGTTAGGAAGGAGCCTGGGAGGCAGGTTGGGAGATAGGCTCGATGAGACCCTGTAAAACTGACCTCTAGCCCTGGCTCTAAAAATTAAGTCTAGTTTGTAGTGCTTGGTAAAAGTATGTACAGAAGAGCAAGTGTCTGTCTCCAAAATGGAAGCATAGTCAACACCCCTAAACAAGGCTGCTGAAGAAGCAGCTACCCTAGTAGTGCCAACTCTCACATTGGAATTTGTTTTCCATGAAAGGAATAGCAAAAAGAGATTGCCTTAGAAATCCATGAGGCAACTGTCTGTTTTGACACTGCCTTCCCCCCCAAGGACCTAGGGTGAAAGGAGACAAAAAGCTGGTCAGACTTTATAATGAATTTGGTCTTTGTCCAGGTAATACTTTAGTTGTCCATGAACATCCAATGAATGCAAAGTTCTTTCTGAGGAGTTTTGAGGTTGGGGGAAAAAAACAGGTAGATTAATGGTCTGAGTCAAGGAGAGCTCATTAACCACATTAGGCATGAAAGAAAGATTGGTCTTGAGGGAGATCCCGTCTCTGTGGAAGATAAGGTAAGGAGGGGATGCCATAACGGCTTGGATTTCAGAGACCCTCCTGGCAGAAATAAGGGCCACTAACAGCACTGTTTTCTAAGTACACAGTTTAAATGATGCTGAGTGAGCTGGTTCAAATGGGGGCAGTGTGAGTTTTTTGAGCACAAAATTAAGATCTCACGATGGAGGAATAGGTCTACGAGGGGGTCTGATGTGAAGGACTGCTTTTAAGAAGAGTTTTACATCTATCCTGGATGCCAAAGAAGGTACCAAAAGAAGGCAGGCAGAGATGACTGATAAATGCACTTTTACAGAAGAGTACGTCAGTCTTGACTGTAGAAGCTCACACAAGTAAGAAAGGACCATGGGTACTGGAACAAGAGAAGGATCCTGTTTGCTCATGAGGCACCACCTGGAGAATCTTTTCTATTTTGATACATAATTTCACCTGGTACTAAGTTTCCTGGCTTCCTGCAGGACATTGAGTACATCTTCTGAATACAAATGTCTGAAGGGGATCAAAATTCAATCACCCATAGGGTCAATTTGAGGTTAAGCAACTGAGGGTGGATGACAGACCCCCTGCCTTGTGTGAGTAGGTCATATTGGTGAGGTAACCTGTGGTGACTACCCTTGGCTATTAGGTGTAGTAGGGGAAACCAATGCTGCCTTGGCTAAAAGGAGGTCACCAGCAGGATTTTTGGTTTGTCCCTCTGGATTTTCAGGAGGACTTTTTGAATCAGTGTGAAGGGGGGAAGCATAAAGAGACATCCCCGCCCAGGAAAAAGAGAAGGCATCCACCTTCTAAGCCTGTGGATGTGGGTCTCTGGTGCAAAACAGAGGCATCTGTCTGTTCTAAGAGGAGGTAAACAGATCTGCCTGAGGAATACCCCACCTGTGAATAAGATTTAGGAACACTTCCCTGTGGAGCATCCATTCATGAGAAGGTGCTGAGGTTCTGCTGAGGGTGTCCGCCATCTCATTCTATGCTGAAGGAATGTACACAGCTACCAAGTAAATGTGTAGTTTTACTGCTAGGGACCAAATCTGAATTGCCAAGGTACAAAGTGGATAGGATCTTGTCCCTCCCTGTTTGTTGATATACCACAGAACAGTCATATTGTCTGTAACTACCTTCAAGATGCCTGGTAGAAGAATTTGTTGGAATGTTTGAAATGCCAAGAGAAGGGCCCTCAGTTCTTTGATACTGATGAGATCCCTTTGTCTCAGGGTGGACCACTCTCCCTGAACTTTGTTCTGATTGCTGTTGAATTCCAGAACTGCTCCCCAACCCAGATATGATGCATCTGTGTAAAGGTGTTGTGAAGGTGGAAGAATCTGTAAGGGTATTCCCTGATTGAGGTTGATGGACGAAATCTACCATTCCAGCTCTTTTTTCAAGCATGGGAGAAGAGGGAGGGAAACATCCAGAGGATGAGAGTGTTGGTTCCACATATTCTTCAAGACCCACTGGAACTTTCTCGTATGCAGCCTTGCAGAGGGAAACATGGGAATCAAGGATGCCATGTGGCCTAGGACCCTCAGAAATTTTTTTGGCTGAGATGATCTGGAGGGAAAGAAAAGTTTGGAAGCAATGGGTGAGGGCTTCCACCTTCTGGCAGGGGATGAAGGCTGCCATCTTGTCTGTTCTTATTCTGCATCCTAAGAAGACATCTTGGGTAGGTGCCATTTGAGATTGTTGTTGGTTCACTGTAAACCCTAGGTCTGCTAAGGCTTTGCACACCATGTGTAGGTGATGGTAAAGGGAGTGGCAGTCCTGGTGTAGGATTAACAGGTCTTCTAGGAAGGGATATATTTGTATGCCCTGCATTTTGCAGTGGGCAATAACCAGAGCTAGACACTTTGTGTAGAGAGCCCAGATGGCAACGCAGAAGACTGTAAATGCAAGGAACCTAGTGAAAAGCATATGAATTTCCTGTAGCTGTGGTGAATGGGGATATGAGGGTAGGTATATTTCAGATCCAGGGATACTATGAAGGCTTGGTTGGGGATAAGGGGTAAGAGATGATGCAAAGTGAGCATCTTGAAGGTAGGCACCTTGAGAAATAGACATCCTGGAGTAAAATCCCCTGTTTATCTGATCTGGAGGGACTTCTATAGTACTGTGAGCCAAGAGCTGATCCAAAATTGGGGGGAAGAGGTGAAGCTGGCATGAAGGGGGTTGAGGTATCCCCTGGAATGGAGGAACTGTCCACCAAGTCATAAAAATAACCTTTTTGGATGATGGACAAGACCCAAGCCTATGAGATGATTTTCTGCCAGGAGGGTAGGAAAAGGGTGAGGCGGAGGGACAGGGGAGTGGATGTGGGTAAAGGGCTTGAGTCACAGTGGAGGAGCTCTGTCAGGGTCAGGCTGCCTCAAAAAGGGAGTCTTGGTTGAGGTTGAGGAGGGTCTAGAAGTGGTTTGCTTCCTAGGGTGTCTCTGTCCTTTAGATTGCAGAGCAGTAGAGTAAGAAGACTGCCTCCTTACAAAACTGGTCCTTTGTGGGTAGTTTCTATGGTATCTAGAAATAGGTGAGACTAGCAAAATGTTTTAAATTTTGCAATTCCTTGCCCTTCTCTTGGAGAGATTTAAGGAGGTCTGCTGAAACAGTGCCAAAAAGGGCCTTATTATCAAGTGGTGCATACAGTCATTTGGCTTGTACATCCATGTGCAGGGGCTGGAGTCTCACCCAGGAGTACATTCTCAGGACCAAACCTGATGCTGCAGATATGGATGATGCTTCCACACATCAAAACTGTACCTGATGGAGTGCCTGGTCACCTGAGAAGAAGCAGCAGACAGCAAGGCAGAGAGCTGAGACTTAGCAGGAAAATCTGGCACATCTGGCATTACTGCATAGGCTTTGGACAGGGTATCTAGAACAAATGTAGCCACTGTGGGTGTGACAGTTAATAGCTCTAATGGCTAGTGTGGAAGAAATGTAAATTTTCTTCCCCTATCCATGAATTTGTTATCCTTATCTGCAGTGAACAGAGAAGAGGAAAGCAGCTATCTGGAGGATTTGTCTGCTGACACATCAATGACTACTGGGTCTGCAGGGGGGGGGTTCTTGAACAAGAAATGTGCATCCTGAGGAACCTTATAAAACTTATCCGGACATTTAGATGCTGGGGGTTGAGGTGCAGCCTGAAAGGCATCATGAAAGGCTGGAAGCAGAGGCGGGACTGCAGATGGAGAAGGCTGGTCCATGCAGGAGTTCAAAATACCTCTTTTTACTCTCAGACATATCAGAGACCTGCCATTTAAAATGCTCTTTCATAAGTGTAATGGTGTCCCCAAAGGAAAATTCTTCCTTAGAAGAATCAGGACTAATGGTCTCCTCCTTAGGAGTAGCAAAGTCCTTGGGGGACACAATTTGGAACAGTAAGTCAGGGATTCATCAGAAGAAGAGAGTTTTTCATGACTCCTCTAAGGCCTGCACAGGTGGTAGGGTTGGTTGGGGCACCTGAGACTGCAAGGTCTGGAAGGCTCTGAATAAGTACTGGGAAAAGGCTTCACATCCATGTGCTGGTTCTGTAACTCTGTGTTTTTCTTTTTGTTTCCTCTTAACAGGAATAGCAGTAGTAGTCTGTTTTGGAGCTGACACTGGGGTGTATGGTAAGGCAGTAATAGGCCCCTCCAATGGCACGAGCCGTGGTTCCACTTTGATGGTGAGGGGGAACCATGGCACAAGCCGTGGTTCCCCCTCACCATCAAGACCTGATGGCTGATTAACCTCAGCGTACGTACTCTGTGTTTCAGCTGAACCAGCTTCCACAATGGTTCCCGGATCCAGCAGAGAAACCAACGTCCAACGGGACGCTGGGCTAACATCTGCCTTGAGAGTCTCATCAGACTCCTGAGGTGCAACATGGGTGTCAGGCCTAACTTTTTTGGCCTTCTTTCAAGGCGGAGTCCTCAGAGGCACCTACCCCACCCTCCATACCTAACGCCAAACATCGGAGCCTTTGGTTTTCGAAGTACAACTTTAAAGCAGCCAAATGGCTACACAAAGTTTTAGGTACAAAGGACTTGCAGATGTCACAAGACTTATAGTCATGCCCTTCCCCTAAACAAAACAAACACTGATCGTGCATGTCCTTATGTGGAATTTGTCTTCCACAAGCACACTTTTCCTTCCTAATTGACATGTACGTCCGGAAAGTAAGAAGTAATATAATCAAAAAACACAAAAGGGTACTTATCTGCAGCAGATAGCTGAAATCAAATGAGCAAATGGATTCCCGGAGCTGGCGATCAGAGGTCTGTAGATAACTGCGGCAGAAAAGTTCTGAGTTGGGTATGTGCAGATGTCACTTTTATACCAGATGTCAGTTTATGGCTCTGACATGCAACGTCACACATACCCCTTTATCCTAAAACTTTGGTATACTGGCCAGATGTCCGGTGCTGCAAGCTGCCACCTCCCTACTGTTATGAATACTGCAACATGAGAATTGAAGGACATATCCAGTAACTATTTCACATCATGCACCATTAACAACTAAAATAAAAAATGTAGAGTGATGAAGTAAAAATGAAACACTGGGGCTTCTCCATCTACCTGCTAAAAAGAGATGAAATTAGGGAATGGGTAGTGACAATTACTCAAGAGTTATTAAGGAAGACAGAAATGTCTTTAGAAGTTACAGCTATTAAGTGGGATAAAATGAAAGGGGTTAATTACAGGGTAGAAGTAAAAGAAAAAGAGATATGGTTAAGAAGTAACAGGAATTATTTAGAGAGGCTGACAAAAGTACAGTTTTGTACCTACCATAAATGTAGATGTTCGAGTGCTAATACAGCTGCAGTCATTACAGATGGGTTCTCCTGCCGTCAGGCGGGTCCTCGGTCGGCCGAATTCCAAAGTCTAGGTCCGGCGTCGGTTGTTGTCGCTTCTTCCCTGACGTCAGTGCGACAGGGGTATAAAAGAACCAGCAGACGCCATTTTCTTCAGTTTTTCTTGCCCCAGATGTCAGGTGCCCCCAGAAGGAAGGCAATATATATATAATTATGTAATAATGCAATGCAAATTAATCAAAAAAACAGTAGTTGCAAGCAAATACACCATAAAAGAATACCCTAGAGGGGAAGGAGGAGGAAACCTGGACTGCAGCTGTATTAGCACTCGAACATCTACATTTATGGTAGGTACAAAACTGTACTATGTTCATCGTGCATACAGCTGCAGTCATTACAGATGGGTAGAATCCCAAAGCTAAGAAAGGGGTGGTAGGCACTAGATGGAACTAGGAGGAGCCAAAATGCCCTGCAAGACTGCAGTGGCAAAGCCTGCTCTGGATTTGGAGTATAATGGTAGGTTGTAGTGCTTGGAGAAGGTATGCACAGAACTCCAAGTGGCTGCTTCCAAAATATCCTTGGTAGGAACTCCTCTGAGGAAGGCTGCAGAGGTGGCTGTGGCCCTGGTGGAATGAGTTCTAATGCCTGTAGGTACAGTTTTGCCATGAAAGGAATAGCAAAAGCGTATGCAGTGGGCTATCCATTTTGAGATTGTCTGTTTGGAAATTGGCTTTCCTTGAGCTCCTACAGCATAGGCCACAAAGAGCTGTTCTGATTTTCTGAAAGGTTTTGTTCTGTCCAGATAATAATGCAGTTGCCTGTGGATGCCCAAGGAATGTAGTAATCTCTCCCCTTTGTTTTGAGGATTAGGATAAAAAGTAGGTAAATGTATGGTCTGATTTAAAGCTACCCTGGATACCACTTTAGGCATAAAGGACGGGTTGGTTCGTAAGGAAACTCTGTCCTGATGGAAGATGATAAAAGGCTGGACCGCCATGAGAGCCTGTAGTTCTGAAACTCTACGAGCTGAAGTGATAGCCAGAAGGAAAGCTGTTTTCCATGACAAATAGTGCAAATCTGATGAGGCAGCTGGCTCAAAAGGATACAAAGTCAGTTTTTCCAGAATGAAATTAAGATCCCAAGCAGGTATTGGTTGTTTCCTTGGAGGTCTTAAATTCTTAGCCCCTCTGAGGAACTGTCTTAATAGAGGGTGAGAGAATAAAGGTGGATCAGTGTTGTATTCTGCAGAAATGGCCGAGGCATGGATTTTGATGGAGGAGAATGAAAGTCCACTGCTTAGCAGTTCAGCCAAATATTGTAGTATTTGAGGTAAATTCAGTTTTCCAGGGTTCTGGCCCTTTTTCTCATTCCAGACACAAAAACGTTTCCATTTTGCGGAGTAAGCTTTTCTAGTTGATGGCCTTCTGGCCTCCAAAATGACATCCTGCACCTCCTTGGAGAGTAGGGCCTGCTGTGATGCTAAGGAATCTTCCATGCGGCTAGATTGAGTGTTTTTAGCTGACTGTGAAGAGTTTTGAAGCTGTACTGAGTCAGAAAAAGAGGCATTAGAGGCAGGGTCCATGGTGGGGAATGCGTCAGGCTCCTCAGGAGTGGGTACCAGTGTTGCCTTGGCCAGTCCGGAGCAATGAGGATCATCTTTGGTCTGTCTGCTCTGGTCTTCAATAGGACTTTGGGCAGCAGAGGAAGAGGTGGGAAGGCATAAACTGTCATTGATGTCCAACTGAAAGAGAGAGCGTCCACTCTCCAGGCCTCTGGATGAAAGATCCTTGAGCAGAATTTTGTCAATTGATGATTTTTGTGGGAGGCAAAGAGATCTATGTCTGGGCTTCCCCATTCTTGGATTATTTCTGTAAAAACTTTTGGATGCAACTTCCATTCATGTGGATCTGTCATATTCCTGCTTAGGTTGTCTGCCAGCGTGTTTTCCTTGCCTGGCAAGTACTGTGCTTGTAGTTCCATTTGTAAGTCCATGGCCATGTTCCAAAGTGACATGGCCAGTCTGCATAGGGGGTAAGAATGTGTTCCTCCCTGCTTGTTTATGTACCACGTATAACTGTGGTGTTGTCCGTTCTTATCAATAGTTGACCTGGTTGTAGAAGGTCCTTGAAAGCTATAATAGTATTTATTACTGCTAGCATTTCTTTTTGATTGATGTGAAGGTGCTTTTCTTTTTGGGACCATTTGCCCTGAATGCACCGGTCTGTCATGTGCGCCCCCCAGGCGTAGTCCGAGGCGTCTGTTGTGATGACTTGATTTGCTTGAGGCTTGCTGAATGGAAGACCTGTGTTTGTTTGACATGCTTCAGCCCACCACAGAAATTCCTTTTGCAGACATGGAATTAGTGGTATTATTGTTTCCAAACTGTGGCTGTGTTGAGACCATATGTTTTTTAGGTACCATTGTAGTTTTCTCATATGCAGCTTTGCACATGGGATTAGTAAGATGCAAGATGCCATGAATCCCAGAGCCTGCAGGATTTTCCTTGCAGTCAGCCTGGTGCAATTTGCCAGTGTTCTGAAATATTGACTTAGTTCCCCCTGCTTCTCTGGCGTGAGGTAGGCCATCTGGGTGTTTGTGTCCAAATTGGCACCCAGGAAAATTATCTTTCGAGAGGGTATTAGCCTTGATTTCTCTTTGTCGACTGTGTATCCCAGAGAGTTTAATAACATTTTTACATAAGCCAGATGTTTCAGAAGAATGTGCTTGCTGTCCGCTTGGATCAGACAGTCATCCAAATAAGGGTATATTTGTATCCCTTGAAGTCTGCAGTAGGCAATTACTGATGCCAGGCATTTTGTGAATACTCTGGGCGCAGTAGATAAGCCAAAGGGCAATGCAGAGAATTGATAATGGGTTGAACCTGCAAGAAATCTGAGGTATCTTCTGCAATTTTGTCTGATTGGGACATCTAGGTATGCCTCCTTGAGGTCCAATGTTACCAGCCAAGACTCCTTGCCCAGCATGGGAAGAAGTTGCTGTAGAGTGAGCATCTTGAATTTTGGTACGAGTAGGAATGTGTTTAGGATGGAAAGATCCAAAATAGGTCTCCAATCTTTTCCCTTCCTTGGCACCAGGAATAGCCTGGAATAAAAACCTTGACCTTGTTCGTGTGTAGGTACCTCTTGAATAGCTTTCATGTTTATAAGATCTGAAATTTGCTTTTGTGCCTCTGCCTTTTGATTGTGTGGCAGGTTTGGCATGCCTCTCATTTTTGGAAGGGTATGAAAATGGAATTTGTAGCCTCTGTTTATAATGTCCAGGATCCATTTGTCCTTTGTGACAACATGCCAATTTTTTGAGAATAGTGCCAGCTTTCCTCCTAAGGGGGGCTGCCATTTGAGACCTGGTTGGCATGCAAAGGGGAAAGTCATTGGGTTTGCTTTCTGAAAGATTGCGAGTTGTCCTCGCCACCTCTTTGTGTAGGAGCTTGCCATTGTCTGCCTCTGTACAATCCTTGTGATTGTCCTCTGCCCCTCGGGCGCCTGTATCTGCCTCTTTGGGGTCTGTCTGTGGCAGGAAAGGACCAGTACTTGGAAGGCCAATTTCTACTAAAACGTGGGGGTTGAACCTGCAGAAATTCTTTCACAGTTTGCATTGATTTAGCCTTTTCCTCCATTTTCCGTAATACTTCCTCAGCATTTGCCCCAAATAGTACATCCTTTTGAAGAGGGGCGTCTAGTAATTTAGCTTTGACATGATCAGGCAAGGCTTGTTCCTTGAGCCAGGCATGCCTACGTATGACTGAGCCTGTAACAGCAGCTCTACATGAGGCCTCTAGAGCATCAAAACCACATTGTAAGGTATGTTTACCCACTTGTTCTGCACTATGCATCAAATCCTGCAACTCCTGCAAGTCTGGTTGTTCAGGTTGTGACATTTTACTTTTCAATTGAGATAACAGAAACTGTTGGTATTTTAGCATATGAAACTGACAGTTTAAAGCCCTCATGGATAAGGTAGCCGAGGTATATACCTTTTTCCCCACCTTTCTAAGGATCTGGAATCTCTCTCAGAAGGCAATGGATTTTTGGCAATGGAGGCCTTAACTCCCTTGGGCCCCTGTGAGATGGTTTCTAGGTCAGCAGCATGGCTTTTGTATAGAAATTGGTGTGAGTCAGGAACCCTGTAGTACCTGTCAGGCTTAACTGGAGCTGGAGGTAGAGAGTCCGGGTTAAGGCAGGCCTCCGAGTAAACATCATCTAATATGTCCAAGACAGGAGGTATAGCCAGAGGCCTGTGCTGGGGTAACAAAAGAAATTCCCTGAGCCTTTTCTTGGAATCTGAATAATCCTGGCCTTCCCAGTGGAAGTGTTCCCTTAAGGTATGCAAAGTTTCCCCAAATGAGTAATCCTCGGGGGGGGATACAGAAGGAATAGACTCCTTAGCATCAGAGTCTTCAAAAGGGGAGTAAGACTGTTCCTGATCATCAGAGTGTTCTGAAATAATGGAGCCCTGATCAGAGGAGGGGGAATCTTCCTCCACTCTGGGCCTTTTGTCCGGAGGTGGCTGACAACCTCTGATTAGAGTAATTAAATCCTCAGCCATTTTAAGCATCTGTTTCTTAGGCATGGGGCCTGGAGATGGGCCCTGTGTAGCTGGTCTCTTAGGGTGCATGGTTGCTTTAGATTTGGTGAAAGCCTTGATGGAGAAAGAAGAGGAAGGTCTGAAGACACCTTGAGTGGAGGTGGACCTGTCCACATTCTGTGTTTCAATGCCAAGAGAGGCTTCGGTATCTGTAGTCAGGGTGTGGGCCGAGGAGCCTGTGACCTCGGGTACAGGAGACACCGCCAAAGATGTGTCGTCGGTAATCAGGGGCTGCGTAGGCACCTCGCTGAGAACCGGACCATGTGTAGTCGGCTTAGGCGTGGTGTCGGTGGAGGCCACGGACCTCGAGTGTCGGTCCTTGTCTTTGCGTTTTTTAGACAAAACCAGAGTCGGAGTATCCAACGACATAGTATAGTTAAATGCTTTCCCAAAAAAATGCTGGGCGAACTCCGCCCGACGCTTAATAGTGCATTTGTTGAATGTAGCACAAAAGCGACAGACCGAGACGTCGTGGTCTGGGCCTAAACAAGGTATACAGAGGGAATGGAAATCCTTATGCGGTATTTGCTTCCCACAAGAAATACAATTATTAACTTTGTCTGACATCGGTCTGAGGCAAGAAAAGTTTCCCCAATGGGGTACTTAGCTTTTAAGAAGACTTCGGTTTCCAAATTTTCATAATCTCAGGAGCTGGCCGACCGGCACTTGCGAACTGCTTCTGCTTTGGGCACCGCGCGGCAAGAAAGACTGAAGAAAATGGCATCGACTGGTTCTTTTATACCCCTGTCGCACTGACGTCAGGGAAGAAGCGACGACAACCGACGCCGGACCTAGACTTTGGAATTCGGCCGACCGAGGACCCACCTGACGGCAGGAGAACCCATCTGTAATGACTGCAGCTGTATGCACGATGAACATCGTTAAAGGATTACAGAACAGGGTGAATCTCAGAGAACAAGAAGAGGTGCAACTGCTGCATACTAAAGAGAAAATAAGCGTGTATCTGGATAATTACCAGAGTCTAAAACAATTGCTCTTAAGCAACTGTTTTTTTTTTTATGATAACTCCAGAGTGCAAAACCTTTTGGCACAACAACTTAGACAACAGAAAATAGAAAGGGTTGCTATCAAAATTAGGGAACCTGTAACAAGAAAAATAACCAGAGATCCTCTAGGGGTATTAAGAGATATTTCTGAAATTTTACAAAAATTTGCAAAAAGCACAGAAATGCTGAACTCAAGAAAGAGCACAAATGGAAATACTTATGGAAGACTTAAATATGGCAAGGTTATATGTAAATAAGGCTCAACAATTAGCAGTTAGGGTAGGAGGAAAATAGATAAAAATGGTGCTATACAATTAATATGCAGGAAATTCTCCAGGAATACAGAGCATTCCAGTGCAATGTCTGGAAGCTAGGAGGGAAGAAAGTGATAAAAATCTGGAAGGTTTTAACAGTATTTTAAAAGGAGGGGAAGCATAAACATCCTGGAAAAAGCTAGGATGGCAGTAATACCAAAAGACGTTAAAGGCCCATCAGATCTAGCTTTATAAAGGCCCATTTCAATTTTAAACAATGATTATAAAATGTTTATGTCCATAATGCCTAAAGTAAAGGCAAAGCTGTGGTCAAAATGGATAGATATGGATCGGTGTGGTTTTGTGGAAGGAGGCAAACATTTAACAACATTAAGAGAACAATGATACACAGGGAAGTAGACTAAGAAAACACTGCTGTTGTTGGTGGATCGTGATGCAAAGAAAGCACTGCATAGAGGAAAAATGGGATTTTATGAGTAGAGCAATGAAGCATTTGCATTTCCTGATACAATAATAAGGTTAATTAGGAAGATATATGACGGACTGAAGGCAAAAATCAAAGTGGGAGGGCTCCTCTCTGATAAGTTGTGTCTTAACAGAGGAACCAGATAGGAGTTATTTGTGTTATATTTAGAACCAATGGCAAATAAAATAAGGGACTCAGAAATTCAAGGAAATAATTGGTATGGTATTCAAGAAAAGTTGGCTTTATTTGCAGATGATATTATTTTGAACCTGATAAATCCAGAAAAGGACAGTTCAGTGTTGTGGAACATTCTGAAACAGTTCCGGGTTTTTTAGGGATATAAAATTAATTAAGATAAAACAAAGGATATAGCTGCAAACTATGTACCCACACATGAATTGGTTCAGTAATATCTATATTTCTGTGGAAATTATAAAATGAAGTATTTAGGAGAATAGGTTAAAAAGGGTGTTTTACAGTTGCTAAGGAGATATGGGAAGACACTAAACAAAAGATAATAAATAAACTGAAAACTGCAAGCTCTTGCCTACGGACATGGATAGCAAAATAAAAGCAGTAAAACTGTTTTTAGTCCCTTTATTTTTATACATAGGCCAGGCATATTTTCATCAACTAGAGGAGAAGTTGTGGATAGCAATTAATAAAGAGTTGAAGGATTTTATCTGGGAGATGAACAGGGCAAGTGTCAAGTGGGATAAAGTGATCACTACAACAGAACAAGGAGGTTTAGGATTACTTGCTTTGAATGGATAGTTTAGACCTACAAAGTTAAGGCTCTTACACAAGACACAATCAGAAAGCTACAGTTCAAAGTGGAAAAGATGATGATGAACTGGTGGTGGTGGGGTTCAAGAAATAAGGGAAGAGTGAGATTTTGCATGCAGATCCTTAAGTAGAGAAACAAAAGGAAAAATGCTTTGGAGTCTACTTGGGGTATACAAATACTTATGTAAATACTTTCAAGTAAAGATTCTAAATCTTCTAGACTTTACTGCATCTTTGGGAGTCATACATATACCCCCATTGTTTCTTTGTGAATTACTTATCCATTTTCTCTTCCCAATCCTTTCTAACCTCCTCTGATTGATTCTTATAGTTATCATTCAACATTTTACATGTTCAACTAATTTTCCCTTTTACAGAAGTTTCTGTTCTAGATTCTACTACAAAACCTGCCAGTGCTTGTCTTTTATTAGACTTACTTATTTTATTATTTATTTTATTTATATAGTCCCATATTTCTTTATCTTTGCCTATACTTGGATATCAATCCTGGATAGGGATGACAGTCTCTAGTCTGTCGTCCAAATTATTGGCTTCTTCCCATTCTATTACCTTTCCCCTCTCTAATTATTTGCTCCCAATAACTTGGTTCCTTTGCCAGTTTTCTCCAGTAAATTCCAGCCTCCTCTTACCTATTTGTCTGTATCCCTAATTTGCAGACATCCCTGTATGCAGAATCTCATTTCTCCACCCACGCTTGTTGGCTTAGTTCTTAGAATACTTTCAGCTACTGTATGAATATACTGTTCTGTATGATTATTGTTATTCTCCTTAAGGATTTGCATCCAAAATCCCAGTCTCTTCTTGCTTCTTGAGCTTCCCCCCATTTTGCCATCAAGCTTTTCCACTATGAATTATAGCTTTCTGCTTGTGTTATGTACAGGAGCCTTAACTGTGTAGCTCTGAGATACCCCTTCAAATCAGGTAACATTTTTTTTCTTTTCTTGAAACAGAAAGACTTTCATTAACACTAAATCAAAGAATGCCTCTAAGAAACATACAGATGTTCTGGGAGCTGGGAAAGACTTCTTGCAGTTAAATGTCATTTCTAGAGAAAGGAACAATGCAAAGGTTTGATGAGAAATTTATTGTGTAGTTTCTTTCATTCTAATATTGTCAAACTGCAGTCCACCTAGGAGAAGGTACATAGGTTCATAGGTAGGTACTTAGGCTATCTGCCCAGGGGCATTTATAAGCCTAGCCAGAGTGTGTTGGCTTTCGTCGCCCCATTGATTAATTAACTGATCCTCTGTCAAGCAGAGCCAATGAAGTGATCCCAGGGGTGTATTTTCTGTTACCCATCCACTCGTCAAGGTTTCTCTTTAAGAGTCTTAGTGAGGGGCTCTGCCTAATGTAGTTTGGAATTTTGTTCCAAAGCATGGGGAGTCTCGTTGACAGGAATCTATCCCTCCAGCATCTTCTATTAATTGTTGTGCCGAGGTTTAGCTCACTAGAGCGCATGGCTCGCACTGACTTGGATTTCTTTAGGTGGAGCATGCCCATCAATTCTGAGTTGGACATGGCTTTGTAAGTCAGGCAGAGATCACCTCTCAGTAAGCGATATGCCAGTGAGTACAGCCAGAGTTTTTTTCAGTCGGGCTGCAAAGGACATATGTTTGTGGCCAGTAATCCTCTTGGTGAGGTACTTTTGTGGTCTTTCCAGCTGTTGGAAGTGTCTTGTGTGGTACATCCCAAATGGGGCATTGTACTCTATGATGGGTCTGATGAGTGACGAGTAGGGGGGGCACTATAACCTCTTTATTTCTAGATGCGAACCATTTAGTAATTAGATGGGCCACATAGAAGGATTTCCTAACTAATTTGGCAATATGGTTGTCAAAGGAGAGATTACTATCTACCCGAGTCCCCAGACCTCTTATTACCTCTTCTGTATTAAGGGGGCTGCCACCTATGTAGTAATTCATGGGTGTTTTGTTTTTCCCAAACGGGATGCCTATGCATTTTTTGGCATTTAGCTTGAGGCCATGACTTTGACACCAGGTGTCCGTCTCAGTAAGGCCCTTTTGGAGGATGTCCGTGTCAGCCGGAGAGTCAATTATGGCTCCCAGTTTGCAGTCATCGGTGAACTTGGTTAGCCATAGTCCTCCTGTGTTTGCCTGTACTTCTGAGAAGTATATGCCAAACAGTAGGGGTCCCAGGACCGAGCCTTGCAGGACATCACTTGTGACTGGTTTAGAGTCGGACCTGGAGCCCGCTATTCTTACCGTGTGAGTTCTGTCTGTAAGCCAGTTGGCAACCCATCTCATGACGTAGGGGTTTATGTTCAGGCTGGTGAGTTTTTCTGTAATACCCGAGTGGAGAATGGTGTCGAAAGCCTTGGTGAGGTCAAGGTAGGCTGTATGAATCACCTTTCCCTCATCTATGGCCTTGGTGACTGTCTTGAAGAAGTCAACCAGGTTTAGTAGGCATAATCTGCTCTTAACCAAGCCAAACTGGATCGGGTTAAGTGTTTGGAGGTTCCCAATGTCTTTGTTAATGAGTTCCATGATGATGCGCTCCACAGCCCTGCAGACTAGGCTAGTCAGGCTTATGGGGTGATAGTTACCAAGGTCAGTTGTGGCCCCTCCTTTGTGGAGAGGAATAACCATTGCTGTGCACCATTCTATTGGCACGTAGCCTGTGGAGAGGCTGAGATTGAACAGCGTGTTTAGGTGGGGGGTTAGTTCGCGCTGTAGTTCGTGCAAGACGCAGCCTGGGACACCATCTGGTCCCATTGACGCTGTGTTTTTGGCTTTTGAAAGGGCATTTTTCACCTGTGCGTCTGTGATTTTTGGGACACTACACTTTTCCGGTATTGCTGATTGTCCTTTTGGGGGTGAGAGGAGGGTGAAGTTTGCACTGAATCTATCTGCCAGGATGTTGGCAATATCAGTAGGTTCAGTATATTTTGTGCTATTTTGCACTAATTCAGTGCATATCTTCGAGTTGCCACTTAGATTCTTAACATAGCTAAAGAAGGCTTTGTGGTAATCTTTTGAATCCTTGACTATTTTTCTTTCCAAGTTAGCCTTGGATGACTTCATGAGGGACCTTAGTTTCTTACTGATACTGATCAGGGATGTCTTTCTTTCTTGGGATTTGCTTTTTTTCTGAACTAGTTTCCTCCTTCTGTTGTATAGCCTGTTTATGGCAGGGTTCCACCAAACTGGTTTTCTTCTCTTAGAGGAGTGAGTTTTGGTTTTGCTAGGGATGGGGTATGATCCATGCATCCTTGTAGGTGCTCATATAGTGCACTTGTAAAGGTTTCTGCATATTGAGCAACGTTATCCTTTAGCGTGGGGGCTGAGAAACCTACCACCTCTATCTTAAGTAAGGTGAAGTTTGCTTTAGAAAAGTTTTTTACTGTGGTTTCCTTAGTTGGGGGTGATGGTGGGGTGTGGACATCCAGAGTGATTAGTTTATGGTCTAATCTAACCAGTGATGGGTTGACCTCCGGTGTGGAACACCTGTCGCCCATGTTGGTGATGACCAGGTCCAATATGTTTTCACTTCTGGTAGTGGAGTTTACCAGCTGATCCAGGGCGTTTGAGTTGATGAATTCCAGGAAGCGCTGGGCCTGGGAGTTTGTACTCAAGTAGTTTTCCCAGTGAATGGTAGGGTAATTGAAATTGCCCAATATCAGGGTGTTCTGTAGGACCTTCATGTTTTCCAGTGTCTCCAGAAAGGTGGAGTGGTGGTCCTGGGTAATGGAGGGTGATCTGTAGCAGGCCACAATTTGCACTGCAGATTTGCCCGATGTTAGTTGCACATGGAAGATCTCGGAGGTATCATGCTGCGCCACTAACCTGGAAGTGTAGGTATCCTTGATGAATATGGATACACCCCCTCCTTTTGTCATTCAGTCCGTGTTCTTTGGCCAAAACATGTGGTATGAGTTGTAGCCAGGTAGTGCTGGTGTGCTCTCTGGAGCCTTGAACCAGGTTTCAGTTACTGCACAGATGTCAACGTTCTCCATACTGAGGAGTGCTTCGAGCGCGTGCATTTTGAAATTTAAACTCCTGGCGTTGAGCAGCATAACCCTCAGTTTTTTGTTAATTGTGCTGTTTAAGGAGGTGGGTTTGACTTTTGAGCCTTGCCTAAAAAAGGCACTATGGGGGCAGCAAGAGCCTTGGCTAGTATTGTGCTGTTTATGGAGGTGGATTTGACTTTTGAGCCTTGCTTAAAAAAGGCACTATGGGGGCAGCAAGAGCCTTGGCCAGTATTTGAAAGCCTAGTTATTTTTTGTTTCCTGAAATATACACATAGTGGATCTACACATCTGATAAACACCCTGGAGCTGTTTATAGCTGAAATGGCAGAGGTGAAGATGCAAATGATGATGAGTCATATGAAGATTGAGGCATTTTTTATAAGAAGGTCTCACTGGAATGTTAAGATATTCATACTCTGTGTCTGATATAAGTAACATGGGTATAATGGGATCTAAATGGAGCGAAGTCTGTACTGTCACTGTACTCAATCTTTTACAACGTATAATCTCGCTTACATGTAATAAATCTAAAAATGCATTTGAAGTGTTGTCCTTCATTTGGCATCACTTCTTTGTTTGTGTCTTTCGGCTTTTCCCGGTTAGGGGTCGCCACAGCGGAACTCCAGTCCGTTAATGACTGGTAGTTGATTTTTACGTGCCGAGTTACCAGCCCTGACACACAACCTTCAACGAAGGTGCGCCCATTCATGCATGTCTCCACGCAGAATACGCTCTAGCTGAGAATCGAACCGGACAGCGTCGTACTGTGAGGCGACAACGCTACCGCAGCACCACCACCGCGGGTTCGCCTGAAATAAAAACAAAGACTTGTTTGACTGGTAGGAAGTATCTGGATATCATTCTCTACCAGAAGCTGATCCACTAATTAGAGGGACAGATTACACCTGATGAGATGGGGTGTTTGGGACTAAATCCCCTTGTGGTTTCCAAACAAATTCTATTGAATACCCTTAGTGAATTGTCTGCACCATCAACATGCCTGCTGTTATCTGTTTCCTGGCAGAAATACAACAATGAAACTTGCATCAGAGGAGTGCTGAGAAGACACGTGACAATGGGAAAGCAGCAGCCACTCTATCCTGGATGTAGCTGACCATTCCTGATACACCCAAGTTATACTGAGTGTGCTGTAAAGGAATTTCTTTCCCAGGAAATGTATTTCTTTCAGCAGTGAAATACTACTGAAAGTACAGAGTAGGAGGTGCACTAAGATGCTTGAATGAGGACGTTGTTTTGCCTTTCTTTTCTAAGACAATATTATAAACTGATTAATCACACAAGAGTTCGAATAGCACTCACAATTCCTGATCTCATTTCTCAATTACAAGACTTCATTCTAAGGGTAGCATTCTTCAATTTTTTTTTCTTGTATGGCAGCTCTTGAAGCAGCATCCACAGCATCATAAGCACAATTCATTATAAGCACTTCTGTCCTGTCTACTGTTGTAACAAATTTCTGTTTCTGAGCTATCACATCACTGCTTGGAAAGCACTACAGATTTTCTTCAATTTACTGTTAAATGTAGCTCTCACTGGACACCACTCAAGCCAAAATGTTCAATGCTCTAACTGCTAAAGTACCAAATGTGGAATCATTTTTACCATATTTATCAAAAACTTATTTTATTTGTATCTGTTTTCTGGGGTAGAGCACTGATCTCCATCTTTCAGACTCAGCCCAGGAGTGGTGTCTGGTTAAGTGAGTTGGGCAAAGTCACACAGTTGTGCAATAAAGGCCAAGGGAATCAAACCTTGCACCTCTAGACCACAGGAAACAGCTCGTTAATAGTCCAGTACTCCTCTAAGCCAACTGCCAGACAATAAATCCTTATCCAATGGAAATTAAGCTAGGAGAGTAGAATTCTCGCTTTGGGTAGAGGGTGATAGACAATTGGGGGAATCACATTTGTGAGTAATATATAAATACTGACTGTACAAAGAAGATTTATATAATCTATCAATCTTTTTAGGTGCCTGAGACTTGAGTCAAGACCTCAGCTGTTTATCTTTGTTATATCATTTCTAAATGGTTTTCACTGGTTTCCAAACCAATTCTAATGGATAACCTTACTGAAATGTCTCTGCACCACTAACATGCATGCTGTTACTGGTTTCCTGGTAAATGAAGGCAAGGTATTAAGCAGACAAAATTACTTCCATTTCCAAATGGTATATGAATTTATTCTAAGCTTTCAGAAGAAATGAAGAAATATCCTAGTACTGTTGACTTTTATTAGGAGCCCTGTATAGCAAGCACAATTTAAAGAAATGTTGCTGACAGACCAAAATTGGTCTTTAAAGAGACTGACAACCTCAAATGTTAAAATTTTTGCTACAATGACTTTTGCCGAAGAAGATCAACAATTGCACAAGCACTAAGTGACTTGGCTTAGATCTGGTGGTGTCAAATTACTGCAGTAACACATAAGTTAAATGCCTGTTTTCTTAACGTTTACATAAAAACTACTACCACAAAATAGCTTTTTATAACCGTTTATGATTCCACAAGCCAAATAAAAGGAATGGTTCTTACTTCCATAAACTTTCAGAAAGCTTACCTCCTGTTGACCTTCCTCTTCCTGCTCCATCACAATTGGTTGAGTCACAAGAACGCCCAACAGGGTAGCCCATGTTTCTTCAAACTGAGTGCGACATGTCCATCCTAAATATAAAAGGTAACAACATTGGACAGGATTAATGGTACTCAGAAGATAATTTAAAAAAATGAAAGTGTGCACATATTCAGGTGGGTTGCTCCAAGACTCAGACTAAACAGGAGCAACATATTTTAAAAAGCCACAACAAAAGTGTACAAATCTGTATGACTTCAAGAAGAATTCAAAACAAGTATATATCAGTAATTCCAATTAAAATGAATGCTAAATTTAGATGTTTAAGTAGAAAGAGCCAACATAACCACTCAAAAATAGAAGTTATGTACTCACCATAACGTTCCATCTGAGTAGATACTTCATTTGTCTGCAACCTGTGGGTGTCGGATCCGACCTCGGATCCGATCCGGCAGCTTTCCAAGCTCCAAGATCCGAGCTCCTAGCTCCTCCCCCCTACCCATAATCCCCTAGTACCAACCACATTACCTCAGATCATTTTTTTTGCCTCACCAACTCGAGACAGAAACAAACTCCAAATGATCAGAGAATTTTCCCGAGGTTCAGGGGATGGCAGGGGGGGGTCGGTTGCAGACAAATGAAGTATCTACTCAGATGGAACGTTATGGTGAGTACATAACTTCTATATCTGAAGTAGTTACTTCATTTGATCTGCAACCTGTGGGACAGAGTCCCCAGCTAACCTATAGAACCTGGGTGGTCCTTACGGAAGGATATTCCGAAGCACCGCGGAGCCAAAAGAAGCCCTACTTCTGGAAATGATATCCAGTTTGTAATGAGAAATGAAGGTATGAGATGAGGACCAGGTAGCTGCTGAACAAATATCGTCTACTGGAACCCTAGACCAAAAGGCTGTTGAGGTAGCTACAGATCTTGAGGAATGAGCACGGACGCCAATCGGAGCTGGCTTCCCAGATGAGGTGTATCCCAGCATAATGCACTGACAGATCCAATTTGCTACAGTCTCTTTAGTAATTGCCTTGCCCATGGCTGATTTTGCATAAGAAACAAACAACTGGTCCGACTTGCGAAACTCTTTAGTCCTGTGCAAGTAAAAACGCAGTTGTCTGTGTACATCCAATTTGTGCAACGTATATTCTCCTTTGTTGTGAAAATTTGGGAAAAATACAGGAAGATTTATTGATTGATTAATGTTTGATTCTGTAGCCACCTTAGGCAAGAAAGACGGGTTAGTCCTGAGGGACACTCTATCTTTGTGAAAAATAAGGTACGGAGGTTTAATACACAGAGCTTGTAGTTCTGAAACTCTCTTGGCCGAAGTAATAGCCACTAAGAAAGCAGTTTTCCAGGACAAGAACTTTAACGGAACTGAGGCCGCCGGCTCAAAACGTGGTCTCGTTAAGGCTTGTAAGACCAGAGTGAGATCCCATGGGGGCACCACAGTCTTGACAGGTGGTTTCAAAAGAAAAACGCCTCTTAAGAAGGTTTTGCACAACTTAGTAGATGCTAAGGAACCTATGCTGTCCCCCACATGAAAGTGGGAGATGGCCGCCAACTGCACCTTGACTGTGGAGGCAATTGCTCCCTGTCCAAAAAGCAGAGAAAGGAAGTCCAGAATAGTCAGAATAGGGACAGTAAAAGGGTCCAATTCTTTATCTTTGGCCCAGATGGAAAAACGTTTCCATTTACTGTTGTAAAGTTTCCTGGTAGATGGTTTATGAGCCGCCACCAGAATGGCCTTAACGGGGGATGAGATACCGGGAGTCCTAGCCATTAATGAACAGGATCAACCAAGCAGCAAGTTTGAGATTGACCAGGTTTGGGGTATGGCATCCCGCTGGGTGCGAGATTAGGTCTGGACTGGGATCCAGAATCCATGGGGGAGCCACACAGTGAGACCGCAGAAAGGGGAACCAGATCTGTCGAGGCCAGAATGGGGCTATGAAGATAACTCTGCTCCCCAACCGACAGGCTTTCTGGATGAATTTCATCATAAGTGGGAGGGGGAGATAAGCATGGACTAGAGCGTCTCTGGGGGGAACTATCGCGAAGTACTCGCTGCATTTTGTGTTTAAAGGAGAAGCAAAAAGGTCGCAGCGAGGCTGACCCCATTTGTGGAAGATCTGCTTTGCAACAGATGGATTCAGAGACCACTCATATGGAGTGAGGAACACTCGACTTAGCTTGTCCGCTAATATGTTGGACCGCCCCGGAATGTGCGTTGCTATCAGAAAGCGGTTGGTGGAAATCGCCCATTCCCACACTCTCATGGCTTCTCGACACAGGGGATAAGATCTGGTCCCTCCTTGTTTGTTTATATACCAGACTACTGACATGTTGTCCGTCTGGATTGCAATAGTCCCTATGGGAAGTAGGTCGTGGAGAGCTTGCAACGCTAAAAGCACCGCCCTCATCTCTAGGACGTTGATATGTAATGCAGTCTCTAGGGGAGTCCACGTGCCTTGAACGGATCTGCCTGAACAATGCCCCCCCCCACCCGAGGCAAGAAGCGTCCGTGGTCAATGTGGCTTTGGCCGGAGGAATTACAAAAGGTCTCCCTTCCCTGAGTTCCTGCGCCTGTAACCACCACAGAAGGGAGTCCCTGCATACCCTGCTCAGGGGAATTGGCATGCATAATGGGTGGATCGACAGGGACCATTGGACTTGAAGGGTCCATTGTAAAATGCGCATTCGCAGACGAGCATGAAGAGAGAGACCAATCGCTGCTGACATAGACCCCAGTGCCCTCAGGACTAACTCCGCTGGAGGAGCAGGGCTCTGAAGAAGGGCTAACACTTGGAATGACAAGCTGTTCAGCCTGACTGACATTAGAACAACTTTGGAGATTTGTGTATCTAACCTGGCCCCTATGAATTCTAGGGCTTGAGTGGGGCACAGGCCGGATTTCTGCACGTTTACTGAGATGCCTAGGTTGGGGGCCAGAGACGAAGCATAATCTCTCGCCACACAGAGCTGATGCTTGCTGGTCCCAGTGAGGAGCCAGTCGTCTAGGTAAGGGAAGACCTGAATGCCCTGGAGTCTCAGGCGGGCTGCAACCACTGCCATGACCTTGGTGAACACTCTGGGGGCTGAGGTAAGGCCGAATGGAAGAACCCTGAACTGATAATGACTGGCTCCGAGCCGGAAGCGGAGAAACCTCCTGGATCGTTTGTCCATTAATATGTGGTAATACGCATCCTTGAGGTCAAGCGAGCACATCCAGTCGTTCTCCCGCAGCAGGGGGAGAATAGATTGGAGAGTGACCATCCGGAACTTTTCTTTGGGTATGAACAGATTCAGGGCAGAAAGGTCTAAGATGGATCTGAGGTCCCCCGTTTTCTTTGGCACCAAAAAGAACCTGGAGTAATAACCCAATCCGGATTGGTCTGGGGGGACGGGCTGGATGGCTCTTTTTCTTAGCAGCTTTGAAATTTCCAAAGCCGCTGCCTCCCTCTGATCGGGTGGGACATCGGGGAGGCGTGATTTGGGGGGGAAGGTTTATGAATGGAATAGAGTAACCTCTGGATATGATCCGGAGCACCCATCGATCTGTTGTAAGGGACTCCCAGTTTGACAGGTGCTCCGACAGTCGCCCCCCGACTGCCTCCAGAGAGGGACAGTCGGGCAAGCCCTCAGGGCTGTTGCGCGGGTCTGTCTGAGAAAGGTTCTCTAGACCCGAAATTATGCGGCCCCCCTCTGCCTCTGGGCCGGTGTCCACCTTGTCCTCCTCTGCCCCTGGAGGACGAGTGGTCCGCAGCAGGATGGGATTGCTGAGACTTACGGAACCACAGCTTCTTTTGTCCCCTCTGATTCCTGGAGAAGGATCTTTGGGGACTAGAGAAACGGACTCCGACGGCAGACAGCATCTTCCAGTCCTTTTCGCTTTGGACCAGCGTATCGCGAACAGTTTTGCCTAACAAGGCAGAACCGTCAAAAGGGGCGTTCGCAAAGGACGCCTTGAAGGGGTCCGTGAAGTCGCACAGACGGATTCAGGAGAGACGTCGCAAGACGACCCCAGCTCCGCTAGCTCTAGCAGCTCCCTCCGTTGCATGGGAGAGAAGCCGCATAGAAGTATTTGAGATGGATTTTAGAGTGGCCATTTGAGTCTCAAAAACCTTTTTGTCTGGGACCGACATGGACTCTGGGGGGGCTGCAGCGTATTCCTTAATCAAGTCTCGCTGTAGCCTAATAGTATGTGCCATATAGTTCAGCGCCCTTATGGAAAAGGTCGCTGAAGCAAACATCCGCTTCCCAATCCGGTCAAGCGCTCGAGATTCCTTATCCAGCGGGTGAACCGAAGAACTCTCCTGTGCAAGTTCTTTTTTGGTGGCCGCCGCCACCAACATAGCATCAACAGGGGTTCCTTTGGCCCAAGACGGTCTATCTGTGGGTGGGCTGAGGACCTTATCGGGGCACCTTGGAATTGGCTCCACAGTGTCGGGCTCCTTCCAAGCCCTGGTGGTAATTAAGTCCACCAGGGGGTTGGCCGGAGGGGACACCCAGGAGGTAGATGGGCCTGCCTCAAAGGCCTCCAGGAACACGGACTCATCAAGGGAAGGCTTTTGGGCTGACCACCCCCCTCTAATACGCAACATTTCCATGATGTCTCCAAAGGAGACATCTTCAGGGGGTGACCTTGGGGAACCCTCCGTATCATCTAAGTCCATGTCTGTGGTAATGGACTCAGGGGAGTCCAGGTGCCTCCTTTTGCACCGATGTTTTCGAGGGACCTCCTCGGTGGGACTGTCCGAAGAGGGCTCGTCCACGGGTTGTTGTTCCTCCACGGGAACTAGCTGGAGGGCTTGGGCAGGCTGTCCAGATGGACGGATGATGGAAGACAGACCCTCATACAGTGGAGGTACGGGTGGATCCAAAGCCCGGGTCGGGGATCTGGAGGACCTCGACAGTACCCTCTCCACTACCTCAAAAGCCGAAGGAGAACCACTCTCACCAGCCTCTGAGAGCAATCTCCTCGGATCCGAGGAAGGGATCGGGGTCGGAGCCGATGCAGTCGGCGCCGAGGCAGAGGTATGCTCCGACGCCAACAGCGCCGAAGACACAGCAACTCCCTCGGATCCGACGCTCAGCCCTCTGCCCCGAGAGCTCGGGTCCGACAAGCTCGAAGGTATAGTCGGCGAAGAGACAACCGCTATCGGCGCTGAAAGTTCCCCGGGTCCTAAAGGGCCTGAATCCGATGACTCCGAGACCCGAAAACGAGTCGGAGAAGGAGTGATCGGGGCAAATATGGGGCCTGCACTCCCTCCCAGGGGGGGGGGGGAGGCAAGAGCATCCCCATCTGCATTTGGGTCTGTAAGAACCGACGCATCATCCTATCCATATCCGCTTCGGAGATGCTTCGGGTCGGCCTAGATGAAGTAGTAGAGGCAGGCCAGGAGGGCTGCCTCGAAGATCTCGAGGGAGACCTATCCTCCTCCTCCGGCTCCGGCGAAAAACAGGGCGAACGGTGCCAAGAGGAGGGGGATCCGGAGACCCTCGAGGGAGACTTTAATAGTTTTGTTGGCGGAGCCGAAAGATGAGATTCGGCCCGCCTTTTATGGGACTTATGTCCATCCTTATCCTTGTGCCTCTTCTCTCTGAGGGAAGAGGCACTAGTTTCCCCAGAGCTCAAACCCGATGAGGGAGGTTGAGTCCCGGGTAGAGATAAGGGGATAGATGGCATCGAAGCTGCTGAAGCAGCTGGAGCCTGAACGGGAGTGGAAGAAGAAGCCGACTCCTGGGGGAGCTTTCCCGCCAGGATCAGCTTGTTCTTCCTATCCTGGAAGTGCCCGGGGGTTAAAGGCCGCACAGATTTGGCAGGCCTCTGACAAATGGGCTGCCCCCAGGCACAAAACGCACTGAGTGTGGCCATCAGCTGGAGAAAGCTTGTGGCCACACTCAGTGCATTTAGAGAAAATGGCCTTAGGCCCTTCTGACATCTTTCACACACACACCCAAATACGAGGAGGGGGTGGGGAGTGAAGATAATTTAGTTATAAATTAAACAAAAGTGATCCAAAAACTAGCAGAAGAAGCAGAAAAGGGAAACTAACACACACACACGAAACTTTGAGAGAAAAAATTGGTTTAAAAACCAGCAATGATCTCACCCAGCCAGGAGCTCTTCACAAGAAAGTTTCTTTAGCCACGGCAAAAAACGATCTGAGGTAATGTGGTTGGTACTAGGGGATTATGGGTAGGGGGAGGAGCTAGGAGCTCGGATCTTGGAGCTTGGAAAGCTGTCGGATCCGACACCCACAGGTTGCAGATCAAATGAAGTAACTACTTCAGATAATGCCTTTAAGAAGAATAGCAATAACTATGCAGAATATTATATCCATAAAGTAGCAAAACGTATTCTAAGAACTAAACCAACACGGAAATGGAGGAAGGAGATTCTGCCAACAGGGATGAATGCAATTAGGGATACATACAACAGGCAAGAGGAGGCCAGAACATATTGGAGAAAACTGGCAAGGCAGCCAAGGTATTGGGAGCAAATAACTGTAGAGGGAAAAATGACAGTCTTGGGAAGATGCCAAGAATTTATTCAGACTGCCTTCCCTATCAGGACTGATATCAGAGTATAGGCAAAGAGAAAGAAATGGGGGGGGGGGGGAGTCCTAAATGAAAGACCAGCACTGGTAAGAGTTTTTAATAGAATCTAGAACAGAACCTGCCATTATAAAAGGAATAATAAGTACAGCATATAAAATACTGCATGATAACTACAAGAATCAATCAGAGGAGGTTAGAAAGGATTGGGAAGAGAGACTGGATAAGCAATTCACAAAGAAACAATGGGGGGATATATGTATGTCTCCCAAATATGCAACAAAATCTAGATGATTTAGGATGTTTGCCTGGAATGTTTACATTGATATTTTTACACACTAGGTAGGCTCCAGAGAATTTTTCCTCAGGCAGACAGTGGATGTTGGAGGTGTGAGGTGGAGGAAAGAGGTAAACGGGAACATATTTTCTGGGAGTGTGGTGATTTGATGGACTTTAAGGATTCCGTGTGAGATGCAATGTCAGAGATGCTGGGTGGACAGATTGGTTTGACAAGGGAGATGATGATTCTGAGCTATGATACAGAATCTGAATTGCCTAGACATGGTAAGGTCTTACTGTGTCTAATAAAGGTTCCTGCCAAAAAAGCAATTAGTAGAAAATGGAAATCAAAATCTAAACCAACTATACTGGAAGTAGTGAATACAGTAATAGAGGTAAACAACTGGAATTGAGATCCTTAGAAAAGGGTAGGAGCAAACTACATAGGAAGAAATGGGAACTGTGGCAACAATACATACAAGGGAGGAATGAGGTCTAAAAGACAGCAGGACATAAATGAGCTATATAATGTTTGAGTGAGAAAGATTGGGTAGACTGTAAGTGATGTATAACGTTTGAAACTGGGAGTGTGTCGGTATGGTTTATGATGTGAAATGCTTGCAACTAGGATTGTCTTGGTGTGGTTTGTTTTCATTTACATAAATGTATGATTGCCTATGTAGTAAGTGATGGCTTAATAAATATGTTTTGTGTTTAAAAAAAAGCAGGAATTTAATAATGTATGCAATATAGCTTAGGTTATATAATATACAGCAATATATGTGAAGTACGTTTGTTATGTTAATACAATTTGATTACTTTTATATGAATGCAAATTTGCCTATGTCACAAGTGATAATTCAATAAAGGTTTCTAAAAAAAAAAAAAAAAAAAAAGTCCAGAAGGTTTAGGATTTTTCCATGGAAGTGATTGCGTACCCTATGTAGGCTTCAGATTATTTTCCTCGCGTAGATATATGCTGATGATGAAATGTGCAAGACAGAGAGAGAGAGGTAACTGGGAATGTGTCTTTTGAGGAATGTGACAAGTTCGCAGACATTAAAAATTCCCTATATAGTACTTTGACATAAATGTTGGGAGGCTAAACGTATGCAACTAAAGAAATTATTCTTTTGAAATGGAATACATACCCCAAATTACTCAGATATAACAAGAGCTTACTAAGCTTAATGTTACCGGTTGCCAAAAAAGTACTACAAAAAGGAAATCAAAAATCTATTCCCAACATAAAGTAATTTTTGGATACTGTAATGGAGAAAAAAAGAACTAGCGGTTGGATCTTTAGAAAAGGGAAGGAATAAATTTCATCAGAATAGATAAAATTTGTTGGAATAGTACATGCTGAACAATGTTCAGAGTGAGGATCAAGGTTTAAGGGAAACAGAATCTGAACATTTATACAATGCTGGAGTGAATGAAAACAAAGACATCATATATACTGACTACGACAGTAATAATGAAAACTGTTACCACAGCTTTTTTCTTTTCGATTTCTGTATGCAAACCCATGTTGCAATTTAAAACGTGAGGATTCAGTGAAGATTAATAAAATACAAACATTCACTATGATCAAGATAAATAGCTCCTATTAGTACTAGAGGCTTACAAAACAATCAGTGCATTCCGATCACATTTAGACATAAACCTCAGTTCTTTAGCCATATCTAAAACATGGCTAAAACTATACACGAACAATCTTGACTTAATATTCCTTAACACAGTAGTTAACACCATACCACCAAAATGGGCAGTCAGAATTTAACATCAACATAGTGCCCAGAGGAAATGAAAAACTTAACGCTGGCTGTGTGCATTGAAAAAAAACACATAATGCAACCACAGTTTTATACAATGTATTAGCATGGCCTGAAAAATAAACTTAAAATAGTAACCATAACACAAAGATTTAAAAGCCCGAGATTTACATAAATGAACAATGAAAACATTAAAGAAAGTATCTTACTGACTTCTAATCAAGCATAACTACAGTAAGCCACAATGCAGCAACAAACATCTCAGACTAGTTTTTTTAGTTGCTAAGGAGCATTGGACACATTTATTCTATACGAGTAAAAGGGCTTTGCTCCAACATGTAAATAAACATATGGAATCTTGTTTGGTTTATCAGTCTTGACTTAACAGGTGTTAATAAGATGGCTTTCAAAAAAGAACACTATACCTCATCAACTCAATCCAAGCCTCTCATTCCACAACAATCTCCAGCACTGCAAAGAACTACTCTTTTGCTGCATTTCCTTACAGCAGTCAGTACTATTTATTTAAAAATAGGTTTACCGGGAAAGTCCGACTTGGAACAAAGCCAATTATCAGCGGAGGCCCAGGGAGAAACGCTCCGGACGCATGTCTTTTGTAAAGTGGGAGGAAACCAGAGCACCTGGAGGAAACCCACACGACCTCAGAGAGGACATGCAGACTCTGCACAGAAAGCACCCCAGCCGAGAATCAAACCAGAGAACCTCTTGCTGTGAGGTGACAACGCAACCGCTGCACCACTGCGCCATCCAAAATCTACTTCATACACAGCATTTGCAATCTGAGCTTCTGAGTCACTGATAAAACTACTATAAAACATTTATTTAAACTGTCCAAAAGAAAGGATTCACTTTCACTAGATAGTAGCTCATTGCTTTGTATAACACAAACAGCACTGTAAACAGACAAACCAAAAACAATGTTTTACAAATCCATTTCTGAAAGAAGGAAAACATCCAGTACTATCAAAACTAATTAAGCATGATGGACTTCCAGTGATGGTGTAGAGATGGGTTGATGTGTTCCCAAGTCACCCCATGAATAATCAAGATACTACTTTATCAGACATTTAGTAAATGTAAAGAATGCTTCTTTCAAACATTAAGAGGGACACAGGTGTTGAACTCTAAACCCACAACTACTTAAAAAAAAAAAAAAAAAAACAGAAGTGAATATATGCAAAAAGTTAGATGTGCGACTTGTTAATAATAAAGAAGGATAACATATATATATATATATATATATATATATATATATATATATATATATAGACATGCATATATATATATATATATATATAAAAATATATATATATATATATATATATACACACATGTATATATATATATATATATATATATATATATATATATATATAAATATAAATATATATACACACATACATACATATATGCACACACACATCTATACATCTATATATATATATATATATATATATATATATATATATATATATATATATATTTAGCGAGAAAGATAGATAAATACCCTCGCACACACACACATCCATATATCCACAACCCATTTTTCCACATGACATTGGCATCTTACCTCAACAATAGCAATCATCTACAGCCAAGGTTTATACCACTGGGTCACTCAATGACACACACACATGCCCGATTTAGTGGGCCCAGTTCACTCACTACATGGCTTTGGAATATGGGGGGAAGCCCAAGTGAGCATGGGAAGGACATGCAGACTCCACACAGAAGGCACCGCAGCCAAGAAATGAACCAGAAAACCTCTTGCTGTGAAGCAACAATGTTATCTGCTGTGCCACTGTGATGCCCATGTATACATACACACACACATATATATATATATATATATATATATATATATATATATATATATATATATATGTGTGTGTGTGTGTGTGTGTGTGTAATAAGGCAGATGCCTAGCCACAGAACAGAGACAGAGGTGTTTATAGTTGAACCTTGTGAGTGAATACAGACTGTATGTTGGCTGTCTGCTACTAAAATGGCAAGAAGCTGAAGTGCAAGAGGCTGGACTGGCAGTAGATAAGAATGCTAGTGAATAACTGCAAGAGTAAAATCAACATTTAAAAAACAAATATGCCTATGCTTTTACTGAGTTGGAAGGGTTAAGGGAGAAGCAAATAAACTTTAAGCATAAGGCATGCCAGCACGATAATCACATATTCAGGGTAGCAGAAACAGGAGGAGAACAAAACTGTGTGATCCATAAGAAAAATTGGCCAGCTACAGGGGGCTAGATGTAGCACAAATAATTGAGAGAGTCCACAGATTTTTTGTGCCTGGTGGAATAGTTGTGATGAGACAGCCAAGATGCATACTGTTGATATCAGTAAGTTATATATTAAAGGATCTGATTTTGTTTTTGTTGTGTGCAGAGACAAAATGTATAAGTGGTAATAGTCAATTACACAATGACTATGAGAATGACTATAGTTACATCACGAAGTAATGAAGAACCACAGTTTTGGCTGTACTAGAGAATGCTGGCTAAAAGAACTGCAGTTTTGGGCATTTCATCATGCCACATTCAGGACATACTTTCCTGATATATTTAAACATTTTCACAGATTTAAAGGCTGTGCTCCAGATCATTGTTATGACCCAAAGCAAAAAAAAAGGGTCAAGACAAACTTAGAGGTTACAGACAGGGAGGCCAAGAGGTTAGTGAGAAGTGAAACATCAAATGTTTTACAAAGTTACAAATGTATGCTTTATAGCAAATATGATGCTGAGGAAGAAAATTGCACACATAAAGAAAGCTGGGTAAAACAAACAGGGACATTAGGTCCTTTGCTTATTATTCAACAGATGTGTCTGCTATACAATTCAATTGTTTTTGTTTCCAGCATATGGTGTTAAAATGAGCATAATGAAACCAAAATTGAAAAAAAGTGAAAGTTCTTAAGCTGTGAAGCACATATGTAAAGTGGATTGGTTCAAAGCCCTCTTTCTCCTGTGGAATGGGCTCAGGAAATGACTGAATATTTGAATATAAGGGTGAAAGTATCACACACGCACACACACACACACACACACACACACACACACACACATTCTGAAGAGGCCTCTTGCTTGGATATAATGAAAATGCTAAAGATATTGCATTAAATGTTTTACTATACTGTGGGGCAACTTACTTAAATGAGAATGAAGTAGTATAGTTATTCAGACTGAAGTGGTTGTGCACAACTAATCCTTCTGAAAATTTGGTTGTATAAATCATGTATTTAAACATACACTGGGATGGTTTTGAAAAATAAGGAGATCATAGATCAGGATTCAAAAAAGGCAGGGAGATTTATTTCAATGAAGACTGAATGGAGAGTGAAAGGAAAAAAAGGATATAAATTAGGTGGGAAAAAAGAAATACCCCTACTGCTCCAACCTAAAAAGAGAGATTTATTCAGAATATTAATTATGAGTGGGTTAATTTTTTTTAAGACAAGACTGAAAGGAGAACATTACTTGATAAGGCATAAACTACTTGAAAGGTGAATGACAAAATGATGTACTACTTTAAATTCTACAGAGTTATTTAAAATGTTTCACAATGGTTTGTTAGGGGTCATCTGGTGGAGTTAACTAGACCTCTAACAAATTTTTACTTGCAATCACATAATAAATAACGAGAAAAGCAAGCCCAATGAGCTAATGAAAAGACTTTTCAAAATATTTTGATTGGTTTAAATTTGCTGAAAGTTATGATGGTTATTCAACTAAACTTTATTGCAGATAGTTTTCTATTGTGTTTGGTACCGTCAACAAATTTGTCCAGGCCTGAACAATTTGTATTACAATGTTTGAATCTAATAAGGGAAATGAAAGTTTCAAACATGGAACAAGAAATGTATATTATTATGTTGAATATGAAGGGACACAGAAGAAATGTTTTATTAAAGAGGAGAAATGAGACTAGTAACAAGAAATATTAACTGGTTAAATAATCTAGTAAAGAAAAATAAAACATTACTTGCCTTAAGGAATTGAAACCTTGAATAGCTGCATTACAAGGAACATATTTAGAAGATCAGGAAAATGATGCATTAACAAAGCAGAACCGGTTTCGGGATGTGTCATTTTCGTGTGTTAGGACAAGAAAGAGTGGAATGGTCTTATTAATTTCAAAAGCATGTCCTTTCTAGGTGCAGGATATTCTGCAGGAAGTAAATGATAGTTTAGAGAAAAAAAAGATCAATAGTTAATATAATTTACAGGGTATAATTACCTCCAGGGACAATTCAGACAGAATTTCACAAAATGGTGAGAAAATTCTAGTCTTTCAACAGAGTATTCCACAGTGGTGCAGTGGTAGCGTTGTTGCCTCACAGCAAGAGGTTCTCCCGTTCGATTCTCGGCTGGAGTGCGGGGAGTGCCTTCTGTGTGGAGTCTGCATGTCCTCCCCGCGGTTGGATGGGTGTTCGAAAGACATGCGTAATGGGCGTGCCTTCGTTGAAGGTTGAACGTCGAGCTGGCACCTCGGCGTTCGTGAAAAATCTACTGCCAATCATTAGCGGACCAGAGTTCCGCTGTGGCGACCCCTAACTGGGAAAAGCCGAAAGACACAACAACAAGTGGCTCTAATCTGAATGTCGAACTGATGTTTCAATATAGCAAAGCCATTTAATCTGAAATGAAGTGATGCATTGGAAAATATTTTTAAAAAAGTGTTTTGTTTTTTGCAGGAGACTAGCCCCCTTGCACCCCACATTCTATGCTAGTGATCTTGCACTAACAGATAATGTAGCTACCACCAGGCCAATATGTAGATCACACTCACATGCTGATGATCAAATTTTACTTTATTTTAAATACACAGGTCAAATAAATTTGGTGTAATGCAGAACAAAATAAAAATCGACCTCATGCATTTCAACTCAAATGTCGCTCTCTGTTTTTTATGCACACAAACACACACAAGGAACTGAAACATAATATATGAGCAAAAAGTTATAACAGGGCCTAGAGTTCATAGTCTCTCCATTTATTAGATTAAAAGATCAAGAAAAGATGCAATTTATATTACCATTGAACTTGTGTACTTGGTTAATTAAACAAGACTTTATCAAATGATATCCAGTCATGTACTTTTGGACAGCATGTGGTTCATAACTACTTTGTCACAACTTTTTAAAAGAGACCACATTTACAGATGCTATTACGCTATATAAACAGCATAAAGTTGAGTATAAGATGACTTTGCCTGTAGTGTTAAAAGTGGCTTCTATAGATGGAATAGTGATGCTTGCTAATACTGAAAGAACTGACAAAGTATACATTTCATGAAGTAATGGAAGCTGATTATAGAGGGATTTCAAATTTGGGCAACTCTTGAGTTTGGCGGAAGTGGAAGAAGAATCCAGGAGTAGCAGGAATCAAATGGAAAAGTAAAATGCTTTGAGTAATGCATTGGAAAAGACCATATAAGGGGATTCATATCTTAGCTTGACTGTGAATTGTTATGGACGAAAACGTTTGCTGAATATTATAGTATGTTTAATGTTTAACAAGATCAGTTCTTACAGTGGGTAAACTTCATTCTGGTAAACTAACTTTTTTAAAGATTTAATCACTAAAAAGCAAGGAGAGGTTTGCTTATTAGAATTGCTCCACTTGTATCAAATGCTTATTAACAGGGCATCCATTCATTCATTTTATTTCCTATTTTCAAGTATTCTAATAGTTAATCTTCATGACTTTTTCAGAGTATCTATGTATATTTTATATTTTTGGAAATCTGCTTGGCTTAATGTTGATGAATAAGGGGCTGCAAATGTGGATATATCTATTTTTTAAGATAGGATCACTGTGATAACCAAGGAGATGATACTGAAAGTAGTATGTATATATGGTGCTATACATGCTATGTTTTAGTAATCTTTATATCACTGAAATAAGTAGATTAAGTGCAGACCGCAATGAAGGGCGGAGTCATTAATACTATCTCAATATAACATGGATAAAACTATACACATATTTTCTTTTAAATTTGAATGTTTTTGCCCCAAACAAATTACGTGCCAAAAACTGTTATCAGTACATTCTACATTTGAGTGTTTACAAACACAATGCTTATGACTAAAAATGAATATTTAAATCTCACTTGTGTAACTAAAAAGTACAGTTGTGTATACTTACCATAAATGTAGATGTTCGAGTGTATTCACTGTTGCAGTCATTACATTTGGGTTATCTGCTTGCAGGTAGCCCTCCGTCAGCCTGATTAACAAAGTCTTGGGTCCTGCATCAGTTGCTGTCCTTTCTTCCATGACGTCAGGGGTATAAAACATGCAGCCGATGCCATTACATCTTTTTTTCTTGCCACAGATGTCAGGTGCCCCCTAATGGGAAGCAATTAAATATAAAAATACAATGATATGCCTCCAACAAAAAAGTAAATACACCAAAAAGCTTTTAAGCATAGTAAAGGAAAGTAGAGGTATAGCCAAAAGAAGTTAGGGGGCTGGAGGGAGGGTAACCAGGACTGCAACAGTGAATACACATGAACATCTACATTTATGGTTAGTGTACACAACTGTACTATGTTCTTCGTGTTGCACTGTTGCAGTCATTACATTTGGGTAGATTCCCAAAGCTATGTTTGGGAGAAGGAATTCAGACAGCATTAGGACCAGCTATAAGGCCCTGCGAGACTGCAGTGGCAAAGCCAGCTCTGGATTTAGAGAAAAATGGCAAATGATAATGCTTGGTGAAAGTACGTACAGAACTCCAGGTAGCAGCTTCTAGGATGTCTCTGGTAGGGACTCCTCTGAGAAAAGCTGCAGATGTAGAGGCAGCCCTGGTGGAGTGAGGTCTAATACTCTGTGGGATAGGTTTTCCATGGTGCTTATAGCAGAAATGAATGCAATGGCCTATCCATTTAGAAATGGTTTGCTTTGAAATAGCCTTCCCCTCTGTCCCTGCAGCAAATGCCACCAGCAGTTATTCAGAATTCCTTTGAAGTTTAGTCCTGTCCAAGTAGAATCTAAGTTATCTGTGCACATCTAAGGAATGCTGTATCCTTTCCCCTTTGTTCTGTGGATTGGGAAAGAAGGTTGGCAAATGAATGGACTGATTAAGAGCCACACTGGATACCACCTTGGGCATGAAGGATGGATTGGTTCTGTGGGACACCCTGCCCACATGAAAGATGATGAAAAGCTACACTGCCATAAGGGCCTGTAATTCAGATACCCTTCTTGCTGAAGTGATTGCTAAAAGGAAAGCTGTTTTCCAAGAAAGAAATTTTACGTCTGCAGTAGCAACTGGCTCGAAAGGAGGTAGAGTGAGTTTCTCCAAAACAAAGTTAAGGTCCCAGGCTGGGGTTGGAGCTCTCCTGGATGGTCTCAAATTTTTTGCCCCTCTGAGGAACTGCTTGAGCAGTGGATGAGAGAAGAGGGGAGGTTCTGTGTTATAATGAGCTGAAATGGCTGAGGCATGAATTTTGATGGAGGAAAAAGACAGGCCCTTGTGAAGCATCTCAGTTAAGTATTGTAAAATCTGAGGTAAATTGGGAGCTGCTGTGCTCATCCCTTAAGACTGGTTCCAAGCAGAGAATCTTTTCCATTTTTCAGCATAAGATTTTCTAGTACTAGGCCTCCTTGCCTCTAAAATGATATCCATCACAGGTTTACTGAGGGATAGTACAGGAGAGATTAGGTAATTAGCCAGGCTGCTAGTTTCAGAGTTAGAAGCTGAGGGTGCAGAATCTGATTCACCTGCTGAGACAACAAGGAAGGAGTCTGAGGCAGGTGCCATGGGGAAAACCGTGACACACTGTGCAGGAGGGGGTACCAGTGTTGGTGTGGCCAGTCTGGAGCAATCAAAATCATCCTTGGTTTGTCCTGTTTGACTTTTAGTAGTACTTTAGAGAGCAGAAGCAGAGGGGGAAGGCATAGACTGATAGTTTTTTCCAGCTGAAGGACGGAGCATTCACTTTCCAGGCTTGTTTGTGGGGAGTCCTTGTGCAAAATGTGTCCAATTGGTAGTTCTGGGGAGAGGCAAACAGGTCTATATTTGGGCTCCCCCATTTGCTTGTCAACATGTTGAAAATCCTTGATTCCAGTTTCCACTCATGTGGGTCCATGAGGTTTCTGCCTAGTCTGTCTGCCAGTGTATTTAATTTTCCTGGCAGGAATTGAGCTTGTAGGTGCACTTGGTAGCTCAAGGCTGTATTCCACAATGCCATGGCTAGTCTGCAGAGGGGGTAAGAATGTGTACCCCCCTACTTGTTTATGTACCACATAACAGTGGTGTTGTCCATCTTTACCATTAGTTGTCCTGGAAGAATGTGGTCCTTGAAGGCTATCAGAGCATTCTGTACAGTTAACATTTCTTTTTGATTGATATGCAGGTGCATTTGACTTGGGTTCCATTTGCCCTGAATGCACTTCCCTGCCAGGTAAGCCCCCCATGCATAGTCTGATTCATCTGTTGTTAGGGTTTGGGTGACAGGGGGTAGTGTGAAAGGTAGTCCCTTGTTTTGGTGGCAGGCCTCTGCCCACCAAAGGAACTCTAGGCATAGGCAAGGTATGATAGGAATCATTGCTTCTAGATCCTGAGAATGTTGACACCATAGGCTTTTTAGATACCACTGTAGTTTCCTCATATGCAGTCTTGCATATGGAATTAGAAGAATGCATGAGGCCATGCACCTCAAGGCTTGCAGTACTTACCTTGCAAATAGCAGGGTTTTTGTAGCCACTTGTTTGAAGTAGGTTGTCAAATGAATTTGTTTCTCTGGCATGAGGAAGGCCATCTGGGAAGTTGTATTCAAGCTTGCTCCCAGGAATATAATTTGTTGACAGGGTACCAGGTGTGATTTCTTTTCGTTTATAGTGTACCCCAGACAAGTTAGAACCCTTTGTACAAAGGCCAGATAATTCAAAAGTATGTCCTGGCTTTCTGTCTGAATTAGACAATCATCCAGGTATGGGTATATTTGAATATTTCTTTGCCTGCAAAATGCAGTAACTGGAGCTGGGCACTTTGTGAATACCCTGGGCACAGTAGATAAGCCAAAGGGCAGTGCAGAGAACTGATAGTACGTGTAGTCTGCTTTGAAGCATAGGTATCTTCTGCAAGCTACCCTGATTGGGATGTACAGGTATGCTTCTTTTAAATCTAGTGTTGCCAACCAAGTATCTTTGCCTAGCATAGGAAGCAATTGGTGAAGAGTCAGCATCTGGAATTTTGGAATCTCCAAAAAGGTGTTTAGAGTAGACAGGACCAGGATAGGATGCCATGAATTGTCTTTTCTGGGTACCAGGAAAAGTCTAAAGTAGAAACCTTGTCCCTTTTCCTCTTCTGGTACCATCTGAATAGCCCCCATGCTTAAGAGAGAAAGTACTTGTTTTTAGGCCTCTGTCCACTGATTTGGGAGTAGGTCTGGCCACCCACTTGGTGTTAGCAACGTGTGGAAGTGAAATTTGTATCCCTGGGACACTACATTTAAATCCCATTTGTCCTGGGTAATGAGTTCCCAGTTCTTTGCATGAAGAGCAATCTTTCCCCGCAAAGGGGCAGTCAGTTGATAAGTGCTTGGAAATTTTAAAAGGAAGTCATTGAGACAGCTTACCATAGGGGGAGTCTTAATACTCCCAGACTTGGAAGTGGAGGCCCCCCACTGCTTAGTCCTGTGCATACCCTGGGACTGCAGCCTGGAAACTCTGCTGGATCTGGGTTTGGACTGAGAAGGTCTGGAAGAGGCAGGAAAGGACCAATTCTTGGAAGGCCAATGCCTACTAAATCTTGGAGGTTGTACTTGTAAAAAATCTTTAACAGTTTGCATAGATTTAGCTTTTTCTTCCATCTTTTTAAGAACTTCTTCTGCCTTGTTGCCAAACAGGCGGTCCTGGTTTAGGGGAGCATCCAGTAATTTTGCTTTAACATGATCTGGTAGGGATTGCTCCTAAAGCCAAGCATGCCTTCTAATTACAAACCCAGTTATAGCAGCCCTGCAAGATGCCTCTAGAGAGTCAAAACCACATTGCAAAGTATGTTTTCCAACTTGTTCAGCTGAATGCAATAAATCCTGTAAATCCTTATTTTCAGCACAATCAGGAAACATAATTTTCTGTTTAAGAAATCCAATAATATGCTGCTGATACTTCAACATATGAAACTGGCTGTTTAAGGCCCTGATTGCCAAAGTTGCAGACGTGTATACCTTCTTACCCCATCTATCCAGCGCCCTGGAGTCTCTATCAGAGGGAATAGGATTTTTGGCAATAGTAGCTTGAATGCTCTTACGCCCCTGTGAAATGGTCTAAGGATCTGCAGTAGGATTTTTGAAAAGGAACTTTTGAGAGTCAGGGACCCTGTAATATATCCATCAGGTTTCCTGGGAGCAGGAGCTAAAGAGTCAATGGCCAAGCTAGATTCTGCAAATGCATCATCAACAATGTCTAATACAGGAGGTATGGCTAAAGGCCTGTGCTGGGGCAGGTGTAAGAAATCCCTAAGCCTCTTTTTAGAATCAGAGAAATCCTGACTTTCCCAATGAAAATGCTCCCTGAGAGTATGCAAGGATTCACCAAAAGAGAAATCCTCTGGGAGGGAAGCAGAGGGAATGGAGTCCTCAGCATCAGAATCCTCGTAGGTAGATATGGGTAAATCCTGGTCATCAGAGGAAACAGAAAATTCAGAATCCTGGTCGGAAGTATCATACACAAACTCAGTCCTACGTCTCTTAGAGGGGGAAGGTTGGCTTCCCCTGATTAAAGTAACAAGGTCTTCAGTCATTCTTATCATCTGTTTTTTAGGCATAGAGGCCTGTCATGTGGTCTGGGTGTCAGTTTTTTAGGCGTGGTTCGAGATTTAGGCCGTGAAGAAGAAGATGGCGTCGGTTTAATACGCAAGTCAGTAGGCCTGAATACACCCTCAGATGCCGGTGCCTGCACAGCGGCTGCGGACCCATCCAAGGTAGAGACATCCGCAGGTTCCACAGTTGAAGCATCTCGCAGCATACCAGACTCGAATGGGTCTCAGTAGAGGCTTGCGAATCAGAAGTAGCGGGTATCAGGGGCTGCAAAAGCACCTCATTGAGTACAGGCGAACTGGCGAATGGCTTAGAAGCATTGTCGGCAACTTTGGACCAAGGCCGCCTGTCTCTGTCTTTATCTTTACGTTTTTTCGGAATGTCGGTAGTCAGATGGCTGACCGAAGACATAACAGGATAATTGAACCAAGCACCAAAATATTTAGAAGCATAAATATACAGACGATGGATAGTTCGTGGTTTAAATAAGGCACAAAACCGACAGCGAGGTATGTCGTGGTCTTGGCCTAGGCAAGGAATACAGTACGAATGAAAATCTTTATGAGGTATTTGCTTTCCACAAGTAATGCAATTGTTTACTTTTACTGACATTGGATAAGAGCAAGAAAAAGTTTCCCCAACAGGGTACTTAGCTTTTAGTTGAAGACTTCGGTTCTGAAACTCGAGAACGAAAATTTCAGGAGTCGGCCGACCAGCACTTGTGAACTGCTTCTGCTTCGGGCAACGCATGGCAAGAAAGACTAATGTAATGGCATCGGCTGCATGTTTTATACCCCTGGCGGCCTGACATCATGGAAGAAGGGACAGCAACCAACGCAGGACCCAAGACTTTGTTAATAAGGCCGACTGAGGGCTACCTGCAAGCAGATAACCCAAATGTAATGACTGCAACAGTGAAACACGAAGAACATCTTTATCAGTCTAAATGCATGAAAAAGGCTTGGGTCAAACATATGTTTCAATAATTATTTAACTGAGTAAATACTAACAGGAGCTGACTGTTAATATGTTCTAAGATGGGTATGGAATGGAAATGAAAGCATTTTACATAAACAATCTATGGAACAAATGGATAAAGCCTTGACTGATACCCAGATGAACAGAGATCGATTAGCAGCACACGAACCTGGATGTGCTGGGGCAAGGTGGGCAAAAGATGCACAACTTACATCAACACACTCGTCTGGCAGAGAGGGCTGTAGTGGTTTCTTCCCCTGTGGTGACATGGTGCTCCAGGGGAGTGGTATAGGCCGCTCTCCTAAGAATAGATTCTGGGGTATGGGCATAGTGGGTCCATTGAAGGCACCTGCTGAGGCATGTCAATGACTGGGCACCTCTGCTTATCAGAGGCATAGGTAGTCCCTTTATCGTGAAGGGGAGCCCACATCCCCACAGGAGTCGGATGTATAATAAAAATGCCCTAATGGCTGCTAGCATGATGCTCCACAATTGGCTACTACCTCAGGGGTAACAAATGGGCTAGGAATAGGTGTCACCCAATTACGAATAAATGGGCTAATTGATCTTGGGGAACTTATGGCTGGCATGCAATAAGACACCAAAAATAACAAATTAAAAAAATACAAGAGACTGGTTGATACTGGACTATTGTGGAAGTAAGGGAAGAATAAATGTGCTGGATATTTGGTGGCTCTGATGGGGAAGCACTGAATGTAACATTGTATGTGTGGTGATTAGTGAAATGAATTAGGTTGGTGAACAGATGAAAGGAAGATGGTTTATGCCAATTGTGTTAATGATGCTTTAACTGTCAGGACAACAATGAAAACATGACACACTGAAAAATTGTTCAGATGTTAATGGTATTCTAGAAATATGAAGCAAGAATAAAGGTGCACAAAGAGGTGGGCAAAAGATGCACAACTTACATCAACACACTCGTCTGGTTTCTTCCCCTGTGGTGACATGGTGCTCCAGGGGAGTGGTATAGGCCGCTCTCCTAAGAATAGATTCTGGGGTATGGGCATAGTGGGTCCATTGAAGGCACCTGCTGAGGCACGTCAATGACTGGGCACCTCTGCTTATCAGAGGCATAGGTAGTCCCTTTATCGTGAAGGGGAGCCCACATCCCCACAGGAGTCGGATGTATAATAAAAATGCCCTAATGGCTGCTAGCATGATGCTCCACAATTGGCTACTACCTCAGGGGTAACAAATGGGCTAGGAATAGGTGTCACCCAATTACGAATAAATGGGCTAATTGATCTTGGGGAACTTATGGCTGGCATGCAATAAGACACCAAAAATAACAAATTAAAAAAATACAAGAGACTGGTTGATACTGGACTATTGTGGAAGTAAGGGAAGAATAAATGTGCTGGATATTTGGTGGCTCTGATGGGGAAGCACTGAATGTAACATTGTATGTGTGGTGATTAGTGAAATTATTAGATTGGTGAACAGATGAAAGGAAGATGGTTTATGCCAATTGTGTTAATGATGCTTTAACTGTCAGGACAACAATGAAAACATGATACACTGAAAAATTGTTCAGATGTTAATGGTATTCTAGAAATATGAAGCAAGAATAAAGGTGCACAAAGCTTGGTTCTCCTCCTGATTTTCTGATGGCTGGACAAGGTAATATGTATGACATAAGTGGTGGCACATGAACTGGCAAGTGGAGTGTCACAGAATGACTTGATTGTGAAAAATGAGTTAAAAGCTATGTCAAGTGCAGCATCTTACAGTGCTCCCTTAATTAGTACTAATTAGTAGGCCCAAAGCTGAACAACAATTCTTCAAAATAAATAAATGGGACAAGGGATCTTAGATAAGGTAGCTGAGGAAAAAAGGAAGGACCAGTGGTGAATACATGGATGTGTCACAGCAGCACTGTAATGCCTAAGAATAACAAGTTGGGCATGTATGTCTCTATTCTGTCATAGAGTTACAAGGATGCCGGAAAGACATACATGTTATATATAAACTTCACAGTATAATAGGCCTTATTAGCAAATGAATATGTGGAATCCGAGCATTTATGTTAAGCACAACAATCTTATCTACTTATGGTCTGATTATGCATATGATTAAATAAAATGGGAAAAGAGAATGGATGGTAGAGATAAAAGCATTTTATTCTTTTTGGTAAGCTGCATCCATTTCACTTGCTGAGTATTTGAAAGATCAATATGATGTGTTATTAGATGTAAGGGCTTTAAGAGTTTATAGTGTACATATGAAAGTAGACAACATATTAAAGATCTATATAAATATCTCTTTCTCTACATATGTTGACATAGGCCTACTCACTTTAGTTGAGTAGTCCATACAGTGACCTCGAAAATGTTGATGCAGTGAGAAAGTACCTCGGTGCAGGCAGCAAACAACATCGTTTATATTCAGGGGGGGCTTCTGCACACCCTGCTAATTATATATGTTAACTCAAAGATTGCACAATCACAAGGAGGAAGGAAATATTCTCCTACCCAGGATTTGTTGATCTTGCACACCTGTGTTGAACAAATGGTGCTGTTTTTCTGGGTGTCAGCATGTAGTAATTTCAACAGGATGTCGACACCTATATATATATATATATATATATATATATATATATATATATATATATATATATATATATATACACACACACACACACACACACACACACACACACACATATATATATATATATATATATATATAAACACAAAGGCTGTGTGGATTTCATAGCACAGAAGGCAAGAATTGGATATCAAGATGAGTACATCTGACAGATACTAAAGCAAGTTATCTAAGTGAAGAATGGAATGACATTTTTATTGATCTGTATATATATGTTTGTGTACTGTGATGTTTTGCAGAACAAAGAAGAGTTGTTCAGAAAAATAATCAAAGCTTAAGAAGCATGCTGATATGGTAATAAATCAAGTACACCGGCAACATGGTACATTGTACTGTATAAACTACCAACACCTGTTATAAAAACATTACTAAGTCAAGCTGTGCAGCTCCATGAAAAGCCATATCTTTCACAATCATAAATGTACTAACAAAAATAAAAAAGGCATACAAATGAAAAGCTATATTTATCCACATTTCCAAGCCTAGTGTACATCACTGCTAACACTGTCAGTCAGTCCAACAGAAGATATTAACCAAAAAGCTAACCTTCAAGCAAATGACTTTTTCCTACAGATTCTCTTCAACCAGTCCTGTTGAGTCACAACCATCTCTTACTTTTATCCCTTGAACAGCCAACTGCTATTCACAGAATTTACTAGGCAAGTTTTCGGGCAACACATGAAAACCCCAGTTAAGGATGAAACCCAAAATATACTTTTCTTAAAAAGGAACATATATAAAGAATGCTATCACTTAAGCAATGTTCTGCATCCAAACAACCCTGTCAGTTTCTTCCTTATTGCTTTTTCCAATTTAAGAAATCTGAAAAAAATGGCAGAGGTTATACTAATATTTCACATTAGTGCTTTCTAGACCCGTGTCCCTGTAAATCTCCAGTTCTTGCTTATCAGCTTTGAACTATCATCTGTTATGCTTACTAACCATAAAAATACCTGCTAACCTATTAGCTTCCATTTCACCTTCCATTCATTCTACTCTATTATACTTCTTCTTACCTTTAACCCTTCCTTACATAAAATGAGTACACTTCTCTACTTCACTTCATCATATTCTATGGCACATGTTCTTCATTAAATCTATTAATCTTCCCTCTTAGCACCATTTTACCCTTTTCACGTGTGCGTTCTGTATATATAAACGTATAAATATAAATGTTTGTGTGTGTGTATACATATACATACATATGTATATATAGAGATATATATATATATACACACACACACACACACACACACACACACACACACACACACACACACACACACACACCTTTACCCTTTTTAAAATCCTCTCTAACTGTAGATCCTTGACACTTACCATGGGAAAATGATAATGCATGTACTAACAAATACTTACGATGAGCATTTGTTGACCTATACCCAAGACAGACTTCTAAAAACACCATGCAAATACAACCAAGTACAAAACTAAGCACCTTTTGTCCTATTACTCAGTGAGATCTCACAGATCATTAGGTAACTGCTCCAAGACCTATACTGAAACTTTTAAGAGGATAATTTTGTGCCTATCTACTATCAGTCCTTGTGAAATCAAGGTAGTACTGAGGACTTGTTCTAAAGGCCCTAAAGTGTCAACTGTTTATGTGAGTTTATTTATATCTTTAGAGAAAATCTATTTTAGTGGAATATATGACTAACATTCAAACCCCTTTCTTTACAGTTGGAGTCAGTAAAATAATTTACTCAAAACCCATTTAATCATATATCGTGGCTTAAGTGTTTTCATCATGGAACCTTGAAAGTAAGGGAGACTTCTCCTCATCCCAAGGTTTTAGTTAAATTAAGAGTTAATGTATTTACAAAGGTATGGGTGTCTGTATCTGGCTCTCAACAAAACACTTATTTTTATGCTCACTGCAAAAGTTGACATTTCTAGTGTCAACATCAGTTTTACACTTTGCTGCAATCACATCATCATCATCATCAGCCCCCTTTTTTCCAATTTTTCTACATGGGCTCGGGGTATCGTGTTAACTGTCACCAATGTTCTCGATTCAGTGCCACACTCCTGCCTTCTTCAACACTCATGCCTGACTGTTGCAGATCTTCTTTCACACAATCCATCCACCTCTTTGCTGGACATCCTCGCTTCCTCTTTACTTCTTCTTGTCTGTCCAAAATCTTCCTCACCAGATTGTTTTCTGCTTTTCTACACACGTGTCCAAACAACCGTAATCTGTTCTCTCTGATCTTTTCTGCAACTGGAGCTACTTTGGCTTATTCTCTTATGTCCTCATTTCTTCATCTGTCCCACAGTTTGCATCCTATCACCTTTGTCAGGCACTTCATTTCCACCACCTCCAGCTTCTTCACCTGTACAGCCTTTACTGCCTAGGTTTCTGTACCATACATTAGTACTGGTCGCACCACTGTCTTGTACACCTTACTTTTCAGCTTCTTTGGCATTCTTCTGTCATAGACTACACCTGATACCCTATGCCAGTTGTCTGCAGCCCCTCTGATTCTATATTTTACCTCTTCATTCAGACTACCCTTCTCCTCAACTATTCCTCCCAGATACTTAAAGCTGTTTATCTGTTCCACTATCTTCCCTTCTATCTCTATTCTCAGCTTCTTCTGATTTATCCAATTTGTTGCCATTACTACAGTCTTATCTGTGCTTAGTTTCATCCTATGTGCCTTCAGATTTGCATTCCATTCGCCTATCCTTTGCTGAAGTTCTAGCTCAGAGTCTGCCTGTACTGCCACATCGTCTGCATACAGCAGCTTTGTTGATCCATCCCCTCCAACTTGTTTGCTAATGTAGTCTATCACCAGTATGAACAGCAGGGGGCTCAGAGCTGAACCCAGATGTACACCCACACCCACTGGGAACCCCTCTTTGAGGCTGAACACTGTTCGTACTTGAGTCATTGGGTCCTTGTAATAGCCTGCACTAATTCTTCTGCTACAATGACAGCAACTTTAAATAGTTTCTATGAATATGTGTTTAACCCTCCCTGTAGCTGGCTATCCACTTCCACCAGCTCCCCTCCTCTTTCACTGGGTCCACCTGACCTACCTTATTGTGACCTAAGTCCGGGACCAGTGAGAAGAAAAAGATCACTGGTGCAGCATCGTACTTGCACAGGGGAGTATGGTACTTACGCAGAGGAATATGCCTTAACACCCACCCCCAACTGCTGTTCTATTGAGGTGCACGCATGCTTCTGTGCATGCACAACCTCCACACTAAACATCTCACTACTCCACAGCACAGAACTGGCCGGGCTCATATGCTACATAATGCAGCAAGCCTAGACTGCCTCCTATCCACCGAGATGGATGAGTGAAATCAATTATATACACTCACCCAAAGGAACAACTGAGTACCAGGTCTCTTGCCCCAGGAAAACAAACAGGTCAAGACATGATCAGAGGGGGAGACTAAAGACAATGGAGAACCACAGCGTACATAAACAGACAAACACACATATATGTGTACATGACTGCATATATACAGACATTGAAAGCAAAAGGCATTGATAAATATTACAAGCAACACAAAGGAATATCTATGTTTGATATAAATGTATAAAACACCTATAAGGTTGTAGAAAATGAAGCACACACTAACATATTACAACTAACATACTACAATTGTAATAAAATTTAAATTTAAAATGTTCTAATCTACGCTTGAAATAAAATATTGTTTCACTGACACAAACACTCCGCCTAGACCACCTTGTAATACAAACACAAGCACTGCACTGTCGATTTCAGTACAGCAGGGACAAGTACATGTCTAAAGCAGCACAATATCACAGGCATACTACAAATGTCTGCAACACATTTGCCCTTTCTGTCACTATTATTTGCATGTTGGATGCCCCCTTTTCAGAATACCCTAATTACTTCAATAAATGTTGTCATGCCATATGATTTCTGTAGTAGACCTGGTAAAAGGGACAGATGTCCTCCCTTTAATACCCTCATTCCACTTCTTTAGTGGTATAAGGGAGGCCCATAAAATCCCTTCATTATCAAGTACAACAGAAAAATCAAATATTTAAAATGTGCCACACACACAAATAAGCTTACTTAAAAGGCAACATAAACTTATCAACATCTGCTCTTTCTCCAATTCTCCGGCTTTTCAACACAGATTATAAATGTATCTAACAGCATGTTGTTTTGAACTGAGTAGTTTTACTAGCCTGTAAAAAAATGAACTAGATAGGCCAAGACTCTACCATTTCCCTGTGAAAAGCTCAAACATATTAAGGATGAAGATTCCTCCACTGAGCTAACTTTTTACATCAGAACATTTTTTTTTTATCAAATTTCTTTTTATTAAATAATTTTTCACAAAATATGTAGAAGATAAACAAGACATATACATGTGGTACAGTTGATGTTACAGAATGCATACCATAAGCAAGTAATAATAGATATTGCACACTTTACTAATTAACATTCAAATTAGGTAGATCTACAATTTTGTGTTACTACGAGGATATGCTTATATTATGATTTAGTCCAAGAGCTTTTATCATATAGCGGTTCTCTTGTACATTATTTTGCAATTGCGAGCAGTACTAGAGGTATAACATCAACCTACAGAATGATAACAATTTACTCTGCTATACCCTATATACATATATACAAATCATCATCATCTTCTTGTGGCTGTTCCCATTAGGGCTCGCCACAGTGGATCATCTGTTTCCATTTCTTCCGGTCCTCAGCAACTTGCTCTGTCACACCAACCACCTGCATGTCCTCTCCCGCCACATCCATAAACCTTATCTTAGACCTTCCTCTTTTCCTGTTACCTGGTAGCTTCATCCTTGGCATATTTTTCCCAATATACTCAGCATCCCTCCTCAGCACATGTCCAAACCAACGTAATCTTGCCTCTCTGGCTTTGTCTCCAAACCTTCCAACCTGGGCTGACCCTCTAATATACTTATTTCTAATCCTGTCCACCCTCGTCACAGACAGTACAAATCTTAACATCTTTAACTCTGCCATGTCGAGCTCTGACTCTTGCTGTTTTGTCAATGCCACTGTCTCCAACCCATATAACATAGTTGATCTCACTACCCTCTTGCAGCCTTCCCTTTCACTCTTACTGGTACTCGTCTGTCACAAATCACTCCTGACACTCTTCTCCACCCACTCCATCCTGCCTGTACTCTCTTCTTCACCTCTCTTCCACATTCACCGTTACTCTGAACTACTGACCCCAAGTATTTAAACTCATCCACCTTCACCACTTCTACTCCTTGTATCCTCACCATTCCTCTATCCTCCCCTCTCATTCACACACATATATTCTGTCTTAGTCCTGCTGACCTTCATTTCTCTTCTCTCTAGTGCATATCTCCATCTCTCCAGGGTCATCTCCACCTGTTCCCTACTCTCACTACAGATCACAATGTCATCTGCAAACATCATAGTCCACGGGAACTCCTGTCTGATCTCGTCTGTCAACCTGTCCAGTCCATCACCACTGTAAATAAGAAAGGGCTCAGAGCTGATCCTTGATGTAATCCCACCTCCACCTTAAACGCATTTGTCACTCCCACCGCAGACCTCACCGCTGTCACACTACCCTCGTACATATCCTGTACCAGTCTTACTTCTCTGACACTCCCGACTTCCTCATACAATACCACAACACCTTTCTAGGTACCCTGTCGTATGCTTTCTCTAATTCTACAAAAACACAATGCAACTCCTTCTGACCTTCTCTGTACGTCTCCATCAACACACACAGAGCAAACATCGCATCTGTAGTGCTCTTTCCCGGCATGAAACCATACTCTTTCCCATAACTTCATGCTGTGACTGATCAATTTAATACCTCTGTAGTTACTACAGCTCTGCACATCACCCTTATAATTAAAAATTGGCATCAAAACACTTCTCCATTCCTCAGGCATTCTCTCATTTTCCAAGATTTCATTAAAAAATCTGGTTAAAAACTCCACTGCCATTTCACGTAAACACCTCCATGCTTCCACAGGTATGTCATCTGGACCAACAGCCTTTCCATTCTTCATTCTCTTCATAGCTATCTTTACTTCCTCCTTGCTAATCCATTGCAGTTCATGATTCACTATCCCCACATCATCCAACCTTATCTCCCTCTCATTCTCTTCATTCATCAACCCCTCAAAGTACTCTTTCTATCTCCTCAACACACTCTCCTCGCTTGTGAGTATGTTTCCCTCATTATCCTTTATCACCTTAACCTACTGCACATCTTTCCTAGCTCAGTCCCTCTGTCTAGCCAATCTGTACAGGGCTTTTTCTCCCTCTTTATTGTCCAACCTTTCATACAACTCTTCATATGCCTTATCCTTAGCCACCTCTCTCTTTGCCATGCACCTCATCTCCTTATACTCCTGTCTACTTTCTTCATCTCTCTGAAAATCCCACTTCTTCTTTGCCAGCCTCTTTCTCTGTATACTCTCCTGTACTTCATTTCACCACCATGTCTCCTTGTCTTCCTTCCTCTGTCCAGGTGTCATACCAAGCACCTTTCTAGCCATCTCCCTTACTAGCTCTGCTGTAGTTACCCAGCTATTTGGTAACTCTTCATTGACCCCCAGTGCCTGTCTTAACTCATCCCTGAACTCTACGTCACAATTACCCTTTTTCAATTTCCACCATTTGATCCTTGGTGCTGCCCTCACACTCCTCCTCCTCTTCTTGATCACCGTCATCTTACAAACTCTTACAAACCACCATCCTATGCTGCCTAACTTCACTTTCTCCAGTCACCACTTTACAGTCTCCAATCTCCTTCAAACTGGCCTTCCTACATAAGATATAATCCACCTGTGTGCATCTTCCTCCACTTTTGTATGTCACCCTATGCTCCTCCCTCTTGTTAAAATATGTATTCACCACAGCCATGTCCATCCTTTTCGCAAAATCCACTACCATCCAACCTTCTGCATTCCTCTGTTTAACACCATACCTACCCATCACTTCCTCATCCCCTCTGTTCCCTTCACCAACATGCCCACTGAAATCTGCTCCAATCACCACTCTCTAATCCTTGGGTACAGTCATCACCACTTCATCCAACTCACTTCAAACTATATACAAATATGTCACCTTAATTATTGTGGTTATTAATCTCAACTAAGTGATGTGTTTACTAACCTTATATAATTAGCATTTAACTTAATGTTTATGATGGAGTATCAATTAATGCTATGCAGTAGCTCTGATACTAGGTTACATCATAACTCTTACATCTTCTGGTTTCAAAATGTGCCAGTATTCCGAGAATAGTTGTCCTTTTAAGAAAGCATATTGCTCTAAAGGACTGCAGTCTACTTGTTGCTATCCAGGTGGAAAGTCAATAAGCCACTTCTCTGAAGTTTAAGAAAATTTTAAATGCCAAAGTCTGTAGCACAGCAAATAAAGTCAAACTACATGGAAAGCAAAATGCAACCCAAACACTTGATACAAGTAGAACAAGGCACAAAATAAATTACAGGCAACTACAGTCAAAACTGTACATGAACCAGATGGCAAGGTTCTGAAATTTGGTGACTTACAGGTGAAACCTGGTCAAGAACTGTGTACAAATGTTTCCCATCATACAATTTAACTTGTTTACTGTTTCATTTTACTAAAACAAAAACACAATAATTACAAACCAAAAAAAAACAACAACTGAAGCAGACAAAAGCAGCCAGAAACAAAGATGTAATTCACAGTTCACATGACTATTAAAACAATAACTCAATAAAAAAAAACATAAAAAACATTTAAAACAGATAAGATGCCTGGTTTCAGACAAGATACACTCCTTGTAGCTTAATTTCGGCATGTTAAAATAGCAGAATATAACAAATTTCAAATAAGTTTTTGAATTACTTAAATGTTCAGTTAGTCAGTTGATAAGATTATAAAAACAACAATATCAAGGGCGGCCACGGTGGTGCAGTGGTTAGCATTGCTGCCTCACAGCAAGAGATTCTCCGGTTCGATCCTTGGCTGGGTTGCCTTCTGTGCGGAGTCTGCATGTCCTCCCTGTGGTCGAGTGGGTTTCCTCCGGGTGCTCCGGTTTCCTCCCACATCCCAAAGACATGCTGCAGGTGGACTGGACACTCTAAATTGGCCCTAGGTGTGAGTGTGGGCGTGTGTGTGCCTTCTGGTGAAGGTTGGGCGGCGGGCTGGCAACACGACACCGTAAAACTCCACTGCCAATCATGAGCGGACAAGGTGATCCACTGTGACAACCCCTAACCGGGAAAAGCCAAAAGAAGAAGAAGATAAAAACAACAATATCAGCAAAGACAACAACTTGTTTATATTTATTAAGAGGCTTTTGTAACAAACATGTGAATCTGTGAACTACACCATTGTCCCTGGCTGCCTTCAGCTGTCTATTTACCAATGTCTGCCCTGTGGAAATTGAGATAGGTTTGACACAATAAGAGTGTTAAATATGCTTTGAGATACATTTTTACCAGCCACTGGATATAGATTTAGTGAAAGTTTTATTTCTTGATGTTAAGTCACCATTGATACCTTTGATCAGTGGACTTTCAATCTATATAGAGCATAATTTAAGGCCAGTTGTGAACATGAACAAATTCATTCTGGAATCTAAGATTGTTAATTATTTCACTGTTAGAGAGTTGTATTACACACAAATGTTTTTGCTTTGAAAATAAGTGCTTAATGCCACCACCTATCAAGTTTAGTCATGAGTCATCTGCTGCAGAATTACTTTTCTCGATGTATTTGTTGAGAAAATTACCCAATGGACTTGTGAAATACTGGTGTATTTAGAAGAGATGACACATCAACACTGTTACACATCGTAGCAGGCATGCATCCACAGTTTATTATAAATATATTTAAGGACAAGCAATGAGGGGGGCCGGGTATATAATCCTACCTCAAGGATTTATACAGGATCTTGATAACAAAGTAATGAACTCACAGCACCTAACACTTATACATCAATCTACTAACAATCTGATTGGTACTTTCGAATATGTGGTATGTAATTTTTTTCATCCATTTAGTAGTGAAGTGACATTTGTTCATCAGTTAACCATTATTATATATTATTTGAAACTCATGGGAATTGTCTATCAGCTAATGTGGCATGTTCTTGACCACACACACACACACACTTTTACCTTTAGGATTTTTAAACAGATGCAAAGAATATCAGAGGAGGAGATATAAGAATGCATACAAGGTAGAGAGAATATGTGGATTATCAAGAAACCATTCCTGAGGATGAGGAGACTAAAAGCATTTTAACAGGTACACAGTTCTAAGTTTGGTATGTTCAACTGTTTAGTTTTTAATGAAAAATGACCATCTCTTTTTATTGTTGTTTTAATAGCATGCTGCTCTTATAGTATGCTGTTTTATTTACTTCTAAGTTTGCTATTTTGCCATGCATTTTTGACATTCTAATCTGGCAGATTAATGTTTTACTCATGTCATGCTTTGTGGATATTTGTTTTCATAACTCAGTAGTGATTCTCCTCACTGGAATTGCTTGCAGAGTTGCAGTGATTTAATATGTTTTAATAATTTTTAATTGTTTAATAGATAATTTCTTGTTTCATATCCATGAGTCTGATGAAGCCAAGTGGGTCGTTATATTTTACCTTATTACTGAATACTCAGAGGTGATTGATTTATCTACATGCTGTGCTGACTTTTATCATTGCTTAATTCTTTTATTGGGATACATTTGGAGGAGAGTTTACTCCACTACCACTAGTTCTTTCCTTTTATTGACACAATAAGAGCTTGAAACTCACATAACCTTCTTGTAGAGGTCACAGAAATTAGTAAAACTGTTTTCCATGTTCCGGTTAGCTGGTTCAAATGAAGCAAGTATTAGATTCTCTAACATAAAATTAAGGATCTCAAGGAGAGGCCACCATCTTTCTTGGAGGTCTGTCATGCAAAATCCCTTTCTAAAACATTTTGACATGAGAATGCATTGCAAGAGAAGGATCCATGGGCAGACATACTGAAAGGACTGATAAATGAACATTAATGGAGGAGTAAGAAAGGCCATATGATAATAACTCACAAATATTGTGAAACCAGAGAACAAATGGCTCTTAATATGTTGCTGGCACCAACTGGAAAACCTCTTCTATTTGATAATATATTTTCTAGTAGCAGGCTTTCTTGCCTCCAGTAGTACCTGCTGCACCTCCTCAGTAAACAGATGCCTAAAGGGAATTAAGACCCTATCATCCAGGTAGTCAACTGAAGTTGACTGGTGTTAGGGTGTATCAATCACATCTGATATTGTGTGAGTACATCCAGTCTGTGAGAAAGCTTGTGGTAAATGCCCCTGGCCATTTCCAAAAGAAGGGAGAGCCATTGTTGCCTGGGCTGGAATGGAGTCACCACAATGACCTTGGGGGATTCCATCTAAATTTTCAAAAGTACCCTGAATATCAGTGAAAAGGGTAGAAAAGCATACAGGGGAGATTCTTGTCCAAAGGAAAGTAACGTCTTCTGTCTTTCAAGCCTTCTTGTATGGAGTCCTAGAGCAGAAACTTGCCAGCATATTGCTCAGAGAGGAGGCAAATATGTCTGCTTGAGGAACTCTGCACAGATGGATTAAATGTTGGAAGAACCCTAATCTTGTTTCCATTAGTGAGGGTCGGCCCTTGTCCTATTCATCTTGTTTGTGATCCAGTTTTCTTCTGATGGAATGTAGGATGCCTGTAGAGTGAGACTGAGCTGTGAAAGTGGCTAGCCTGCAAAGGGGGGTACAACCTGTTTCTCTTGTTTTTTTGTACCACATGACAGTGGTACTGTCTTTAACAACTTGAAGAGATTCTAGGGATGAAAGATGATTCAAAGACTTAAGTGCCTTTATCAGGCATGCAGCTCTTTTTTAATAATGTGCTTACATGTGTTCTTGGTGTCCCAAACAGCGTGTGCTTTTATCACATCTGAAATTGCTCCCCAAGCGAAGTCCATGGCATCTCTCTTGACTGACTGTTTTGGAACAGAGAGGGAGAAGGGAAGATCTGGATTTAAGGATTTATATCTGTCTCCACCAAATGGTTTCTCTTCTGACAAACCCCAGTACTGTGCTGGGACCAAAGAAACTTCAGAAACTATTTTATTTTTCTCTTTTGGAGTCTTGCCAGGGGTATCATGAGAATCACAGATGCCATGAGATCCACAGTCTTGTGGAATTCCATCAGAATGACTAAAGTCTGAGTGAAAAACCTTAGGAATAGGCCTTGATATATATCTATTTTTCCTGTGGAAGAAAAACTCTTTGAAATGAGATGTCTAGCTGACACCCCAGGGAAAACAATCCTGTGCGATGGCATCAAAAAAGACTTTAGAATGTTCTTTTGGAATCCAGCTTGTGTAAGAGATATCTCACCCAACTGAGAGATTCCTGACACTTTGAAAAAGACTCTTCAAAGATAAGCACGTCATCTAAATCTAGAAAAGTGCAGATGTCCTGTAGCCTGCAATGAACTATAACTGATCCAGACACACAAAATCTTAAGAAATGCTTGACGTCTGGATGAATACGGATGTAATGATAAGCATCTTTTAAATCTAATGTTACTAGGGAACTAGAATGAGGAAGAAGTAACAGGTGTGAAGTGACAGCATTTCAAAATTAGGCACCATCACAAGTAGGTTTAGGAATGAAAGATCCAGAACTAGCTTCCACGCATTTTCTTTCTTCTGCACTTAAAATATCTTAGAATAAGAATCCTTTGAGGAAATAGTTCTATCACTCCTGGTACAGCATGTGATGGACAAATGGAAGTAAGAGAGTCTGATTGCATTGATGAGGGATTACCCCCCCCAGAAAAGGAGGAATTTCCTCCCACTGCTATCTGTAACCTTCATGAATGATCTTCAGAGCCTGTATGTCTGAAACTATCTGCTGCCAAACAGAAAAGTGGAGATTCAGACTTTCTGGAAGGGAAAAGGTGCTGGGGGGGGGGGGGTAGTCCCATAAATAGTTATTCTGGCTTGTTGGACTGTCCTTGGTTTTGGGGGGTTTCAGAATTCTGTTTATTTTGTTTTTAGCCTAAACTGGATGAGGGGTTAGGGAATCCCCTAAAAGATTTCGAAACGGAGAGCTTGAAAAATCTTAGGGAGTCTCGGTACCAACCTCCTTCATCACATTTTTGATCACCTCTGCAGCAGAGGTGCCAAAAACTAAATCTCTATCCAAAGGAGAATTTAGAATCTCATTTTAACATCATATGGGAGGTTCTCAGAACGCATTCAGGCAAACCTCCTCAAAACAGTAACAATGGTTCATAGGTTCATACTAGGCTATTTGCCTGAGGGCATTTATAAGTCTAGCCCATAGTTTTGTGGCTTACGCCACCCCTTTTGTATGGGGAACTATACCCATTATTTTGCTGTGCCTCTGTCTAGCAGTGACACTGAGGTAATCCCTGGAGTATATCTGCGATCTCCCATCCATTGGTCAAGATTTCTCTTGAACAAGGCCAGCGAGGTGCTCTGCCTCACATATACCGGGATTTTGTTCCACAGCATAGGGAGTCTTTGGGTGATGAATCTATCCCTCCAGCACGTCCTATTAATAGCCGTGTCGAGGTTTAAGTCTCCCGCCCTTGTGGCTCTGACGGATCTAGATTTTTTGAGGTGAAGCATATTCATCAAATCTGGGTTTGACATGGCCTTGTATGTCAGGCAAAGGTCACCTCTGAGCAAGTGGTGGCGACTGAATAGAGCTGGAGTTCTTTCAGTCGGGCAGCATAGGACAGATTTTTGAGACCCTTTATCCTTTTGGTGAGGAACTTTTGTGGCCTCTCCAGCTGCTGCAAGTGTCGGGTCAGATACATTCCGAATGGGGCATTGTACTCAATCATTGGTCTGATGAGTGATGAGTATAGGGAGACTATGACCTCCCTTGATCTAGATGTGAATCCCTTCATGATAAGGTGGGTAATGTAGAAGGTCTTCCTAACTACTTTAGCTACATGGGTGTCGAATGACAGGCTACTGTCAACCTGGGTCCCCAGGTCCCTGATAACTTCTTCTGTGCTCAGAGGATTACCACCTATATGGTAGCTAGGGGTAACCTTGTTTTTCCCGAAGGGTATGACTATGCATTTTTTGGCATTTAACTTTAGGCCATGGCTCTGGCACCAGTCATCCGTTTCTGTGAGACCCTTCTGAAGGATATCTGTGTCAGATGTGTTTTCGACTACGGCGCCCAGTTTGCAGTCATCTGCAAACTTTGTCAGCCATAACCCTCCTGTGTTTGCTTTTACTTCGGAAAAGTAGATGCCAAACAAGAGTGGGCCCAGGACTGAGCCCTGTGGGACACCACCTGTGACAGGCTTTGAGTCTGACATGGCGCCAGCAACTCTGACCCTGTGGGTTCTGTCACTCAGCCAGTTTGCAACCCATCTTGTGATGTATGGGTTAACATTTAAGCTGATGAGTTTTTCAATGATACCCGAGTGGGGTATTGTATCGAAGGCCTTCGCCAGATCGAGGTAGGCTGTATGGACTGCCTTTCCTCATCAATGGCTTTGGTGAGTGTTTCGAAAAAGTCGACCAAGTTTAAAAGGCATGATCTGCCTTTGACAAAGCCAAACTGGGTTGGATCCAAAGTCTGCAAATTCCCTATGTCTTTATTTATGAGGTCCATTATGATCCTCTCCATAGCTTTGCAGATAAGGCTTGTCAAGCTAATAGGCCGGTAATTTCCAGGGTCTGTGGAGGCACCGCCTTTGTGAAGTGGGACCACAGTCGCAGTGCGCCACTCCTGGAGTGCGTATCCAGAGGTGAGACTATGATTAAACAGCTGTCCTAGCTGTGGGTTTAATTCCTCGTTAAGTTCGTGGAGCACACAGCCTGGGACACCATCAGGTCCCATGGATGCTGTGTTTTTTGCTTTGGAGAGAGCAGTTCTCACTTGGGCGTTAGAGATGTTTGGGGGGCTGCAACCATTTGGTATAGATATCTCTCCTTTTGGGGGGGGAGAAGTTTGCACTGAACCTGTCAGCCAGTATGTTGGCAATGTCTGTAGGATCAGTAATCTTCACATCATTTTGAACTAGTTCTGAGCATATCTGGGAGTTTCCTCCCAGGTTTCTAACATAGCTAAAGAAGGCCTTATGATTGTCTTTTGAGTCTTTAGCTATTTTTCTCTCAAAATTTGCTTTGGATGATTTTGAGAGCTCTTAGTTTTTTACTTATAGTGATCAAAGGTGTCTTACCTTTTAAGGATTTTGCTCTATCTTGTAGTAGCTTCCTCCTTTTGTTGTAGAGTTTTTTTATGGCTGGGGTCCACCAGACTGGACGCTTGCCCTTGGTACAAAGAGTCTTTGTTTTGCTTGGGATTGCCATATCCATGCAGTCCTGCAGGTGCTGGTAGAAGGCATTTGTAAGTGATTCAGCGGCTTGAGTACTGTTTTCCGCCGGCTCGGGGCCTTAAAGGAGACCACACTAGTCTTTAGAAGTGTGAAGTCGGCTTCGAGAAGTTTTTACTGTGGTCTTTTATTTCAGGTGGGGTGGGATGAGGACCTCCAGCAAGATTAGTTTGTGATCTGATCTCACCAGTGAGGGGTATACTTCGGTGTTGAACATTGTGCTCCCATGTTCGTGATGATGAGATCAAGTATGTTTTCTCCTCTTGTGGGGATGGTGACTAGTTGTTCCATGGCATTTGAGTTTATGAATTCCAGGAACTTTTGGGCTAGGGTGTTTGGGCTTGAGTAGTGTTCCCAGTCTATATTAGGGTAATTGAAGTCACCTAGTATGATGGTGTCTGGAGATACATTTATCCCCTCCAGTGTTTTCAGGAAAGCCATGTGAGGTTCCTGAGTTTGTGAGGGTGGCCTGTAACATGCTACAATTTGCAGGGCAGTCTTGCCTATGGTTAATTGCACCTGGATGGTCTCCGATGCATCGTGCGTTGCCACCAGTCTTGAGGTGTGGGTGTCCTTGATGAATATGGATACCCCCCCTCCTTTCTTGGTGTTGTCTGGATTTTGGGGCCGGAACGCATGGTATGAGGTAAAACCTGTTAGTGCTGGGGTGCTCTCAGGAGCCTTGAACCAGGTTTCTGTCACAGCACAGACATCGATGTTCTCCATACTGAGAAGGGCCTCGAGTGCGTGCATTTTGAGATTTAGACTTCTGGCATTGAGCAGCATTACCCTTAGTTTTTTTCCTTTTTTGTGTTCTAGGGTGGTAGGTTTAGAATTTGAGCCTTGCCTAAAAAGGCACTATGGGGGTGGCAAGAGCCTTTGCCAATATCCGGAAACCCAGGGGTGACAGGTGCAAGCCGTCCCTTGCGAAGCAGCGTGGCTTGTCCAGCATGTCATCCCAGGCAGACAGACATTGGATCCCCTTTGAATGACACCAGAGTTTAAGCCAATTGTTAAAGCTGATCATCTTATCTCTGTATTGTGGCATCATTCTTGGTGAAGGTAGGATACTGCTCAAGGTCAGGGTCATACCAGCCTGGGCTACATAATCAGAGAGCTCCTCAATGTCTCTTTTCATGTAGTCCAAGGAGGTACGTCTCAGGTCATTTACACCAGCGTGGACAATGACTGAGTCGTATTTGTACCTGCTGTTGAGAGACCTGAGTGCTTGCGTTATGTGGCGGATTCTAGCGCCCGACAGGCAGCTTACTGTAACTCTCTCCTTACTCAGTCTGGTGAGCGGACGTCAGTGTGTCTGACTATGGAGTCACCAATGACTAGTGTGTCTGGCATTGTGTTTGGCCTTAAGGGCTGTGACTGTTTGACACTCTGACTGTGAGGTCTATGTGTTGCAGGTGTTGTGTTCTGAGGTGGTGGTTGTTTGGGTGTCTGCTTTGGTGGCCTCTGCTGTTTTGGTAGATTTCTGATCAGAGCCTCCAGTATGTCTTTGTGTGTTTATGTGTATGATTTGAGGTTGTGATGGTACTATGTGAGACTGGGTCTATAGTGTGTGTGGTAACCTTCTCCTCCTGTCTGGTCTTGCCAGTCCTAAGTTGAGAGAGCTCAGCCTCCAGTTTGGCCGTATAGTTGCATCTCTCGCATGTATTTGTGTTTTGTGGGAGGAGGAGAGGGTTGTCTGTGTACATGAGGCAATTGTAACATTGCCTCAATATTCCCAGGTTCACCAGCTGAGCAGGAGAGGATACTAGCAACTGATCCTCGACATGCTAGACGGAATAGACAAAAAACTTTAAAAAGAGATTCCGGGGATGTGGGTGTCCGAGAAATGGGGTTCGCCTTTTTGGGGTACTATCTATAACAAGAGTGCTGTATCTCGGTGATAAGTACTGTAGGAGCAAGTGCTAGGTTTGACAGATACAGAATAGGCTACTCGAGTCAGGTAGAGATGATCTTTTTAGTTATAGGATATGCTGATTAGATCAGTAGTATAGTTCGAGGAAGGTAGTTTTAAGGGAAAATTTGAAGAGTGGACTTTAGGTAGCCCTAATAGTTTAAATCTGCTTGGTCATAGCCCTGGAAGAAATATCAACTGAGTCGTACACAAACTATAACCAATGAGCAGTGACTTGTACCATAGAAGAACCTAAATTATTTAAAGTAAATTTTTCCTCACACAAACTCAAGACAAAACATTCCTCAAACAGGCTCATATTACCATTAATCTTTCCAACCTTATCAGAAAAATTAGGATTGAAATTAAATAAATGTTAAGCAGCAGCAGGATTAACTAAAGTTATAGTTGCCAGGTAATGTTTAGGAAGAGTGAATAAAAACTTAAACAATTAAGAACTTTATACATCTTACCTGCCTTTTTAGGGGTAGCTGGATGACTATCAGGAAAACAGGCAGGAACAGACACATTCTCCAAAGCTAACAGAGCTGGAGGAAAGGTGAAGCTTCGGGGAAATTTCTTTTGGAACAGCTCACAGTATTTTCTGAGGGACTGAGAAACTTCAGTGTTCTCCCGCTGAAAACACTGGCACATTCTGGAAATAGTCTCAGAGAAAGAGAACCCCCACACAGAGAATCAGAAACTGAGCTCTCCTCTGATTATGAATCAAGAATCTGAGGAGAAAACCCTGTATGTGTCCCTTCATCTTCCTGTCCACATTCAGAATCTTGAATCTCTTCCAAATTAAAAATAATAATAATAATAAATCCATATGATGAAACCCTAATATGTTGTTCTTGTGCTTTCGGCTTTTCCCGGTTAGGGGTCGCCACAGCGGAACTCCGGTCCGCTAATGATTGGTAGTTGACTTTTACATGCTGAGTTACCAGCCCTGACACACAACCTTCAACGAAGGTACGCCCATTCATGCATGTCTCCACGTAGAAGACGCTCTAGCTGAGAATCGAACCAGACAGCGTCTTACTGTGAGGCGACAACACTACCGCAGCATCACCACCGCGGCTTTATAAAGAGACAAAAAAAAAATCTGACTGTATGCAAAAATAAACTTAACTCCCATAACATCAAAAATGCTCCTGCTAAACTTAACAAGAAACTTTGGACCCTGATTAAATCAACCAAAGCCAAAGATGAGGTAAAAGTTGCCACCTGGGTGAAGGATAACCACCAAGAACTATGCAGAGTTAACAGTAAATGATATCACATACTTGGACCCAGAGGACACTGTAAACTACAAACAGACAAATTTAGCTCAGTCTTCACCCTTCTTCTCCCCTCCAGTATTCTCTCATCAGACACCTTCCTCTATACTCACACTCAGTCTCCCAAGAACAATTCCTCAAGGTGCTAAGGCACATTACTTCTACGGAGCTGGTCAACATACCAGTCTACCTGCTAATTAGTAGCTTGACACATATTGTCCCCTGTTCATTTTCCTGATGGTCAGCAAAGCTTGGAGACCTAGTCTGCATTCCAGAAGTATTTTACTTGTATCCAGTGCCATCCAGGCAAAGTTAAGTACCTCTGATTGCTAAATTGCACTTGTTATGTTGAGCAACTGTTACTGCTTCCTGCTTGTGTGTGTGCAATTCACAGACTTTTTGGTAAGCATTGCACTTGTGGGTCTCGCCTGCTCTGTTTTTACATTAGGATGACTGGGTTTATTCATCTTGTTGCAGGAGGTGTTTGCCTGGTCTGTCTGAGTTGTGAAATAAACAAAAGGAGTCATAGTATAGTCATTTTATTAGCCAGAGGGCTTACCATTTAGTTTTTTGTGTCGCTGAAAATGGTGTACATTTGCTTGGGTCAGCAGTGCCCTGTACAGCAGCAAACAACTAAAAAGCAAATTTTCTCTACAGAATGGTCCATAAAACTATAACATGTAAAGCAGCACTATAGTGCTAATACCTTGTGCACAGACAAGCTTAGCAGCTAGTTTTGTGTAGAATGGCAATATCTACACAATTAGTAGAATTCAGTATTGTATAAACATTAAAGTTAGTACAATTTAGTAGTGTTCACCATAACCTGCCCATATAAAGCACCCTTATTAGTATGCACCAATAAAACACCCTCAGCAGCCTTTTAACCCCAATACACCATCCCCTTGTAGCACACCATCCCCTTGTAGCTCACAAATCAAAGGGCTGGAAAGTATGGATATACAATTTCTTAACTTCTCTGCAGCCAGCTTGGTGTATATAGACATCTTAATACAATATAGTAATTGTCTCATGTTTACTGACAACCACTTAATCCTTAAAGAATCAGATACAGTATGCAAGAAGTATACTTTAACATTGACACTGGAGGCTAAACTATGGCATACAAGTGCACATCTGTGTTGTCGAAGCCATGAGCACAACACACATAGACTAACGTATACTTAGGTACTTAAAAGCAGTCTTCTTAAACAATAAACATCACCTAGACCACCCGTTTTAAGCCTCATCAAGCCCAAAGGTACTCAGGAAAAAACAAGACCTAACACTACACACATACTGGCACTCTCAGTGGAGCTCCAAAAGTAAGCAAACATACTTCCCAGGACTCTCATCACAGGGGACTCCATTGTAATATACAATGATGTCCATCTAACCAATCTGCACAAGGAGAAGGTAACTTTTAGCTGCTTACCTGAAGCTAGGATCCGCCAAATCATGCGCGCGCTCGCACGCACGCACACACACACACGTCGCCATAGGCAGCAGCATGACTCCATCATAGTCCATGTAGGTGTAAAAGACCCAAGATGTACCTCCCAGGACTATATGAAGAGAGACATTATGCAGCTTTCAGACTGTGTCTCAAGGTGGTATGGGACTTTGGACTGAGCAGCATGTTACCATCAACAAGGATGATGCCAACATATGAGCAAAAAATTACCAATTTCAACAAATGAATCTTTTTCTGATGTCATTCCAAAGGGGTCCAAAATTTGTCAGCTTAGGAGCACATGGTCAACAGACCATGTTACTTTGCCAAAGATGGTCTGCACCTTTCCTTTCCAGGTTTTCTAATACAAGCTAAAACTTTATCCATCCCCATAGTGCCTTTTTAGGTATTATCAAATTGAAAATCTAGTGACATAACAAAATTAACTCAAGTGAACCTCAAGGTGTTACTGCTCAATGCCAGGAGCCTAAACAAAAACTGCATTCCTTCCATGCCCTCCTCACACTCAAGAACAACGACATCTGTGCAGTTACCAAAACATGGTTTAAAGCAGCAGAGAGTACCCCGGCAGTGCAAGGTTTCAGTGTCTTCCACACTTCTAGATCAGTAGCTGCACAGATAAGGGCTAAAGGTGAAGGTATCTTGATATACATAACAAGCATACCTCAAGGATGGTCAAATAGGATGACATGCTGGAGTTCCTCCCTGTGCAGATCACCAAAGACAAAATCCCGTACCATATCCTAGTCAGCTATAGATCACCCTCCATGTCCCAAGAAGCTCATAATGCATACTTGGACCTACTGGAAACACTTACCATACAACCTAACACCCTACTCATGGGAGACTTTAAATACCTGTTTATAGACTAGGAATCCTACACGGTCTCAAATCTACAGGTACAGAGATTCCTGGACTTCATAAATACAAACACCCTTGACCAAATAGTGAATATACCCACTACAGTCTCCAGCATACTAGACATTGTGCTCACAAATGTGGGAGAATGCTGTACCCTCCCAATGTCTCATCTGACCGTAAAGTTGTCTCCTTCAAAATGAAAACCAACTCTGTAATCTCATTAATACCAGCAAAAATTATGAATTATTCCAAGGCAAATTACTTGTTACTAAGTGATGGCTTGTCAAAATTCAATGGCCCTCCAAACCCACAGTACATACCAGCTTATGCTGAACTGCTCTTAGAAACTCTGTACAACCATGTCAATGGCTGCATAAAGGCAGCTGTACCTATGAGAAGCAAGCCCAGGACTATCCCCAGAAATAAACTGCCTTGGTGGCTTCCCTAATTAAACAGGATATACAACACAAGGAATAAAATATGGCAAAAATCAGGAAGGGCAATCCCCATGAAGACAAACATTTTTTTCTCTCTCATCAAAGTAAATATGCAACTTTCGAGGAATAGTTAGGTAAATCAAAGGCAACTTTGAGGCTATCTTAACCTCAAAGCCAAATGTGAGGTTAAAATAGCTTCCCAGATGAAAGATAACCAAAAGACACTCTACAGCTATGTCAGAAACCTCAAGGGCATCACACAGCAATGTGTTGAACTGGTGGTTAATGGTGCCATATTTGCCAAGCCTGGCAATATAGCAAACCTGTTAGCAGACAAATTCAGTTCAAACTTTACCCTCCCCCCCCCATAACCTCAAACACAACTCCTCCAACTACAACTAGGGAACATTTGACTCCAAGAAAATATTAAGTCAATCTCTTTGACCTCAATAATGTACATATTTTTATGAAGCAGTTTAATAAGCTAAAGGACTTTTAAATACTTTGATATTTGACATGTTGAATATTACATAAATCTGAAATATAGACAACTGTACTTGAATTCAGAACTTTTTGTCAAAGCTATAAAATATATGTGTGTCTTTTGACATGAGAAATATGTACATTGATCTCTCTTCTGAATTACACTTTAGTTTGATCAACTGACTGTCTCCTGTAAGTTTTCAGATGTCTTTTTCTCTTCAGGTCCCACTCCATTATGCCTACTTATTTAGAGATCCAGTTATAATAAGTTTGAATGAGGGAATAATGCTGCAAAAGTTTCACCAGGCTTTTAATCTCTTGTATAAAATAAGTGCCTTTCTATTGTAATATTCATTTGGGGGTTACACATTTCTCTAAATTTACATTTTAAGCACTCTGGGTCTTCCCTTGATTAAGTCGGTACTACTTTAAGGCGGTCTTCCCCCTCTCCTGCAAACACAGCAGGTGCGTAGACAAATGAACATTCTCTTTCTATGGCCTCTGAACCAGCTAAATTAAGCAGAATAAATGCCTTTGTATGTGCATCTTTGTCAGAAAATGCTGCTTGTATGAAAATATTGCACTCTTGTTCAAACACTCTCCAATTCTCTGCAATATTATTATCAAATACAAGTAGAGCTGGTCTATGAAAGCCTTCAGCCATGCCAACACAGTATGCTTAAACACACTACAAATAAGGCCCTTGTAATTGTATACGAAAATGCACACACATGGTACTTTTAATAACATTCAAATGCACAATAAACTCTTCGAAATACTGTACTTTGTGAAATATGCTTTGAAATGGCTATATTGTGTGAAATAACTACTGTAATACTGCAGAAACTTGCAAACACTTGATACACTTCAGGTATTTTGAATACTTTAACTAATGTGAAAAAGTAGTACACAGTAAAAAAAATGCAGTCGTTTCATTTATTTTATACATTTTATGCAATTCGGACATTATTTCAATCATTTTTGTGAGTATTTTGAATATTTTTATCAATATGTCACAGTTTCAGACATCTCATTTAATGACAAATTCGTTTTGAGCATTCTGAGCGCTTTGTTTTATATTCTTTAAGTAAGAAATCATTTAAGCAAGTTTCAGTACCTGGAAATCATTTCTGACCTGTTTTGTAAGTTGTACGTGCAGTAGGGATGATCCATTCCTCTATATTCCTCCAACATTAACCGAAAGCCTCTCGGTCTTGATTCCGGATCCAATTCTGACACCACGTTGCTCATCTTATGTTATGATTCAAGATGAACAGGCAGGGCAGTTCGTTTTTATGCTTTATTATATAGAAACATTTCAGGATGGATAGCAGCAACATAAAATATAAACAAACCGATTGACAGATTAACACATACCTGCATGCTTACATCTCAACAGCTCTCTACAAAATGGCAGTGAGGCTCGCACATGCTCAGTATTTATACACTTGTGCAAGCCCATGGAAAGCTTCTTAAAGTTATACATACATACATACTGATCTACACCTCCTACAGGAGGGTTCCTCATTTCTCTTGGCAGAAGGGACTCCAGATACTACGGCTCAGTCTCTGCAGGACAAGTAGGAACCCTGTACCAAGGTGATATTTTCCAGGGGAACAGTCTGGGAGCAGGAGGAGGAGAAAGGGATTCACAGCCTGCCAGTTGGGTGAGGGTCATTCAAACTGTAGGGAACAGAAGCAGAACTCTTGTGTTTTGCCACTTTGGAAGTCTCGTACAAAGAATGGGATTCCAGGACTTCCACACTCTGACCTGGTATCATTCTGCCTAAATAAAATGATGGGCTGACTATTCACTCCTTCTGAAATAAAAAAAAAAAAAAAACTTTTGTATTGCCTAATTCCTCATAAGTGATTTTAGTGCTTGCTCCTTGCCAGGACAACCAGAAGCCATACTCTTCCACTCTGTATCCCTTAAATCTATCATCAGTCTAGCCCTTAGACTCGTCCCCCTCTGCTTCTTATCCTTTCTTTTTCCTTTCTTTGTTTCACGGTCTCCCACTTTGGTATCACTGCTGCTATTTCAGGGACTGGCCACTAGATGGCAGTCTAAGACCATTAACCGTCTTTGCCCTTTCCGAAATTAAGCCTTTCTCCCAAATATTCTCCTGCTCCTCACTCCACTCTATACATCCCCATTCTCTCTGAACCACTCTATTCTTTCTCCCCTTCCACCACTAAACAGCTCCTTACTCCCTTGCATACCTTACCTTGGAACTTACTTACCACTTTCACTGATTGTTTTCCTCTTTTCCTTTCCTCTTTGGCTCTACCCGGTCTGTTTGCCCTGTGGGCTTACTCCGCTCCCCTACCCTACCCCAAATTCCCACCCAGCCCCACTGCAACTACACTTATACTAACCTAACCACTCCCACTACTTCACTACCCAATCCAAAAGTACCCATCATCCCATCCCTCTATACCCCCAATAAATTAAAGCTATATTCCAACAAATCATAAACAGCAACCTTCAATCCTCATTAAACTACATTACCACCAACCCATACATTATCTCTTCACCAACCAATTAACTTTTTTTCAATCCTTAATCACCTAAACCTATCATCTTATCTTATAAGATGATACTTAAACCCCTACCTCTACTCATCTAAATAGTATTCTTACTCACCTTAACTTCCCTAAACTATCTCACCCAACTTACCAATTCTAACCATCCCCCTCTCATTCCACACCACTATATCATCCCAAACAAAACACCATAACCCTACTACCCTATCTCCTCACCTTTACACCCTAAATACTTCTATGCTCTTTTCCTATAGACTCCTGCTTAACACTAAATCCACTGCTCCCAATTACAAGACATTTAACTCCACAAAACTCATAACACATACATTGCACCCCAACTTCACCAAACATCTCCTCCACTATCGCATCTCTATCCTTCATTCTGGGGATATCCATTCAAACACAGGCCCCTGTACCACAAAAAGCCAAGACCCACAAACCCATCCCCCCAAACAAAATGTAAACCTCTCCACTTCTCAGCTCTGAATGCTCAGAGCCTATTAAACAAAATCCCTAACCTTCAAGCCTAGCTTCTACATAACCAACCTGATATTCTCTCTATCTCAGAAACCTGGCTTAAGCCTCACATAAAAGACTCAGATTTAATACCACCCAAATATCACATACTAAAGAATGACAGGACACAAAAAAAGGTGGTGACGTAGCACTTTACTCAGCATCCCTTTCAGTTAACCCTTACACCAAACCCTTTCCTAAATTCGGCAAGGCAGAAACAACACCAGGCCTACTCCATCTAAATAAGCATAAACTAATATTTGTTTTCTCTCTATATATTCCCCCTGGAGATAATATCTCATCCCTTGAGCAAATTCTCTCCTGGGTCTCCTCCAACATTAACCACAAAACCATAATACTGGAAGATGTTAACATAATACTGGGACACGATACAATTCCCCACCAACTCTCTCAATATTAACTCATACAAATTTACACAACTAATCAACTCCACCACCAGACCAGCTAAGAACTTCAATACTGGAAGTATCATAGACTGGATTCTGGTATCCCATCCTCACTATATCTCAGACAGTGGCATTCTCCCAGACCCACTAGCAAACATTTCCCCACTTTTGCCCATCGCCTCCCTCCTCTATGCAACTAACCCACTCCTATACCTCTACTCGCTGCTTAAAAAATTTCCATTCCGAAACTTTTGTCAACACACTAATAAACACAAACTGGAACCCATTAAAAACCCTTCCTTTAGACAATGCTCTTTCTTATTTCAACACCACTTTCACTGATCTACTCAACTTATTTGCCCCACTAAAAATTAAATGTATAAAAAGTAACTACGTACCCTGGCTAACCAAAAACACTTTAGCTACCATGCATCTATGCAACAAAGCCTGGACACGATACCTCAAAAATAAAACCCCTGTCACCCCTACTGAATATAAAACATTACGAAACAGTCAAGAAACTTATAGCCTCTGATCGCAAAGTATATTTTACTACCTTCAAAACTAACCACAATACCAACCCCATGTTATTTTGGAAAAACATTTCATCTCTCCTCAACCCTGGTAATTCAGTGAACACTAGCCCCAACCCAGATGCAAGAAACCTGGACTTAGCAACCCAATTTAACTCGTTTTTCATTGACTCCATTAGCAAACTATCATCATCCTTTACCAACAATTCAGTACACTCTCATTAACCCTTACCCACCCCAATCTCCCCTGACCACCCCTGTCCTCAACCACTACCTTTCTCATTCAAACCCATCTCCACATCTAATGTAAATAAACTTCTCCTAAAATTAAAGCCTGGTTTCAATGTCCCAGACAAAATCCCCTCCTACTTCCTAAAGACAACTTCAGAAGAAATAGCCTTCCCTGTCAGTATACTAATTAATCAGTCCATCATAGAATGCCAGGTCCCCCAACTCTGGAAAAAAGCTTTTATCACTCCCCTCCACAAAGGTGGCAGTAATAACAACATTACTAATTTTCACCCCACAGCCACTCTAATCCCTATTTCTAAGCTTCTTGAAAGTGTGTACACCAGCAACTCTTACCCTATCTCATTAATAATCACCTTCTTACCCCCACACAACATGGCTTTAGACCAGGTCATAGTACCTCCACTGCCCTTCTCTCCTTTCTAGAAACAATCAACAAAGCCCATGATTCTAGTCACTTCACATCCACTCTTCTCCTCGACCTCTAATGCAGTCAATACCATTTCCCACAGCCTGCTTCTAACCAAACTCTCTAAACTCAACCTAGCCTCTTCCTCTACCCAGTGGTTCTCAAGTTATCTCACAAACAGGCAGTAAAATGGAAAAAAGCTACCTCACCATTCCTTAATATATCCACAGGCATCCCACAAAGTTCCATTCTAGGCCCCCTACTATTTAATATATGTATTAATGATTTCTACCAAGACATCCCAAATTCCAGCCTCGTTCAATATCCAGATGATTCCACTATAACCTGTTCCTCCCCTTCCGTCAAAACCCTTAACAATCTTACACAAGCCGTATTCTCTTCTACTGAGCAGTGGATGCTAGACAACCATCTGGCCCTTAACGCAACCAAAACAAAACTTATGCTATTCAATGCCTCCAAAACCTCTTCCATAGATAAACAATCCTTCATAATCACCAGTAAAAATAATACTCCCCTAGAATTGGTACCTGAAGCAAAATTACTAGAATAACCATCGATGATCAATTAAAATTTGACAAGCATCTACACGTAAATATAAAAAAAAAACTCATACAAAAATCTGTATGCTTTACCGTCACAGTCACTTTATCTCTCCCTCCACCAGGATTACACTAGCCAATACATACCTTATCCCTTCCCTACTATTACAGTTCAACTATCCTCACCAACCTACAATCTTCCCTCAAAACTAAACTCTCATCTTATTACAACAAAATATCCAAGTTTGCTGCAGGTCACAGAGCCTCTTTTCACCACTGCACTTCCCTCCACCAATTAGGTTGGCTAGAGTTACCTAACTAACTGACTTATACCAAACTCATCCAAGCACATAAACTAATTCATAACCCATCTCTCTGCCCCTCATTAACAAACACCTTTGAAATGCATAAACCAGACCGAATCCTGAGATCCAATTCCCAAAACCTCATTAAACTACACAATCCCACATGTTCAGCTGGGAATCACCTGATGTCCTTCTCTCTAGCCCACCTTTGGAACTCTCTCCCTTCTCCTATTTGTACCACTAGCAGTCTCTCCTTGTTTAAAACCTCTCTGCACTCACACCTTACTTCGCAATGGAAATGCTCATGCTCACATTCTACCTAACTCAAATTACACTTTGTCAATTTTTCTTACCTACTTACCTACCACTGTCTCCTTTAGCGCATCATCACCAGTGATGTAAATGAGCAATGACCAAATGTAACTGATGTAACTCAAAAAAAAACTTTTCTTTTCTTTTTCTACTTACTTAATCTATGCAATATTTGTAATTTCAACATTTCTTGGATTGGTTTGTTACTTATACTGTAATGTTTATAATTTGTTCTTGACTTACACTGCAATGTATATGATCTGTTCTTTTCTAACACTGAAATGTTTAACTTAAATGTATACCACAGATTTGTACTTTCTGTATTATGTAAATGTATTTGCATTCTTCTGGAGCTTTTCTCTCCAAGACTCCATTGAAATCGGGTTGTTGTGGCCCAATGGACTATCCTGGAAAACAAACGTCAAATAAATAAAAACACACTTGACCAAAGTGTAGCATAGGCACTTGCAACAGCATGTATGATCTGAACTCAGCACAAGGTTCCTCATTTTGAGAGGTGTGCCTAAATCCGCAGCCATAACAGCCTCCAAAGGAGCTTTGCCAGAGGCCTCCAATACTGAAGAGTCTTGGGCCTGAGGCTCTGAAAGTGCCATACCTCAACCTACAACTGTCTCCTCCAGTTAACTTATGAAATCACTTCATGGAAAACATCCAAGATTAAGGACAAATGAAAAAGGCCATGGTAGTACATATCAAGGCCCCGAATCTCTTTCAAGCCAAACGGTTTGGCAGGAAATGCTTCCATATCATAAGGGAGCACCCCCTGCAAAATGATAATGGTAATGGGAGCATTCCCAGTTTGGCAAAGAATGATTCCTTCTCATAAGTGCTCTTGCAGTAAACCCCTGGAACTTAATACAACTCTCAACATCATGGTTCAGGCTCAAACAGAAAAAGCAAAGGCTGTGATGGCTTTGTATTATACCAACTTTCTTCTTTCTTAGCAGTGGGCATGCACTAACCATAAAAGGATGTCAAGCCTATTAACTCATTACAGTCAAGTGACACCTCCAGCCATCAAAATATTGTTTGTTCATATTTGCATTAATAATTCCAAAACCATGCTGCATATAAAATATTACAAGATTTCATCTTAAAGCTTACACAATGGAAAACACAACTGCAGTGCTATTTGACCTCTGTTTAGTCCAAGTTAAGAGATATTAACTGTTGTTCATATAATATTTATTTATATTTTCATAAATGTAATATTTTTCTAAATATTTCAAGAAAGTAGCACAGACAGAACTGCTGAGCCTCATACGAAAGCTTTTAGTTTGAGGAACAAAATGCCGCAGACGGTATGTGTGTAACTTTACTGGTTGCTAAAATTTTACAAGTTGTTTACAAAATATTACAAACTCATTGTTTGCTATGACTTATAAAACCCAGTTGAAGACCTATAATGTAATATGACCACTATAAAAATAGCTTCTGCTGAAGAGTTTGACATTTACACTTCTTTAGTAACTTCTATGGTTCCAGAGATATAAACATATGTTTGAAATGTAAGGGCTTAATTTGATTCTATCAAAAAGCTTGGACTCCGCCTACTGGAAGTTATAGTGCAAACTTCCACAGCTCCATTGGAGTGAATGTTAAACCACACACTTTTAAGAAACCAAGCAAGGACTACAACAATAATGATGAGAACATTTCCCCAACAGAGTACTTACCTGACTGACCTCAACAGAAGGGTGAAAAGAAAAGTTGTGTAAAATCTTACCATAACCATAGATATTTTTCTCTTCACTGCTGCAGTATTCATCACTTGTGGGATATCCTCGCCAGTAAGCACCAGACGTCAGCCAGTACACAAAAGGCTTTCACCATTGTTGGGTATGTGGTATGTCTGGTGTAGGCTGCAATCATACGTAGGCCATAAAATGGATGCATGCACGTACCACCCTCAGAACTGAATGACCGAGGAGGAAAGTCAGACTAAGGATCTGAGTGGTGTGCTCATCTAGGAAAAACAACAGACCAGTGGGGAAGACGAGAGGGATAGAATACTGCAGCAGTGAAAAGAACATCATCTACGGTTATGGTAACATTTTACACAACTTTTCTATGTCGTCCTATTTATTTGCTGCAGTATTCTTCACTTGAGGGAGAGTGGCAAAGCTCAAGAGGGAAGGGAGGAGGAAGGAGTAGAGGAATTGTCAATGAAGCCATGTAGGATGGTTTTGGCAACACTGGTTCTGGATCTGGACATTGTATCCAGTTTGTAATGTTTGGTAAAGGTATGAATAGTAGACCATGTGGCTACTTCAAGGATGAAACTCTTATCCAATCATTTGAAAAATACCTTTGATGAAGCCATGACTCTGGAAGAATGGGCCTTTACAGGGGAGGAAAGATTCCTTCCATGGTGGATGTAGCAAAAGGAGATGGATATGGACATCCAAGATGAGACCGTCTGCTTGTAAGCAGGTAGACCCAGTGCCCTGGGGTGGAAGTTAATGAAAAGCTGGTTGGATTTCTGGAAATATTTAGTCTTGTCCAGGTAGAATCTCAGTTGTCTGTGAACATCTAGGGAATGCAGGATCCTATAACTGTGATTTTGTGGGGAGGGGGGAAGAAAGTGTGTAGTTGGATAGACTGATGGGAGAGTTTGTTAACCATCTTGGGCAAAAAGGACTGGTTAGTCCTAAGGGATACCCTGTCTTTATGGAAAACTAAGAAGGGGGAACAGCCATCAGTGCTTGGAGTTCTGACACCCTTCTAGCTGAAGTTAGGGCCACCAGCAGAACTCTATTCTACAAGTAATGCTTGAGGGAGGCTGAAGCAGTGGGTTCAAAGGGGGCAAAGTCAATTTCTCTAGAACAAAATTGAGGTCCCAAGGAGAATTCCTGGGAGGTCTAATGTGGAAGGCACCTTTAAGGAACTGTTTTACCTCAAACCTGTATCCAAGATGGGGAAATAAGGGCAGACATGCAGAAACGGCTGACATGTGGGCTTTGACTGACGAATAAGCCAGGCCAGTAGATAGCAATTCACACATGTAGGATAAAAACACTGGAATTTCCACAGTCAGTGGGTCTTGGTCCTTAGAGTGTCACCACAGCAAAAATCTTTTCCATTTGAAAACATAAGATTTTCTAGTGTTGGGTTTTCTGGCCTCCTGCAAAACACTGAGCAAGTCCTCAGAAAAAAAGGTGTCTGAAAGGAATTAGAATCTTATCACCCACAGTGTCGGCTGTAGTGTTAGAACATTTGGCTGAATAATGGATCCTTTGTTCTGGGTGAGGAGGTTCACTATGTGGGGTAACTTGTGGTGATGGCCCTTGACTAACTGAAGGAGAAGCGGGAACCAATGCTATCTTGGCCAAAAGGGAGTCATCAGCAAGATTTTTGATAGATGCTGCTTGAGTATCACTTTTGGTATTAAAGGAGAGGGAACGTGTAAAGAAACATCCCCTTCCGTGAGAAGGACAGAGCATCCACTTTCCAAGCCAGAGGACTTGGGTCTCTGGCACAAAACCTTGGAAGTTATCTGTTCAGAGGGGAGGCAAATAAAATCTATGTATGGAGTACCCCCATTGGTAGACTATATCCAGTAACACATCCCTGTGAAACATCCATTCGTGGGGTTTTGTCCAGGACCTGCTCACTGAGTCTCCCACAAGACTCCTGTTGAAGGGGATGTACACAACTGTTCAGGAATTCCAACACCAGGAGAGCCAACCTGCAAAGGAGGTAGGATCTTGATCCCTCTCCACTTGTTCACATACGAGAGTACAGTCATGTTGTCGGTGAACAATTTCAGTGGGCCTGGCAAAGAAGAGGGTGAAATGTTTGAAGGGCTAGGAGCAGTGCTCACATTTCCGTTATGCTGATGTGTTCCCTTTCTGGGAGCAGGACCACCTTCCTTGAAATGTAACTTTTCTCAGAACTGCTCCCCAGCCCATGTCTGAGGCATCTGCATAAAGTTATTGGACTGGATCTAGAGGGTGCAGCAGTAGTCGTGGGTTTAGTTTTACCTTCTGGAACCACTAGATAAGTTCATTCTTCAAGCATGGGATAAGAGGAATGGGGTAATCTAGAGGGTGGTGGTGTAGGGTCCAGACAGATCTGCGGAACCACTGGAGTTTCCTCGTGTGTAGTTTTCCCAAGGGTACCATGGGGATGGTTGTGGCCATAAGCCTTAGTACCCTGAGGAACTTCCTGGCAGTAATGCAGTCAACAGGGAGAAGGGATAGTAAGAAGGTCTGAGGCGTTAGAGAGACTCTTAGCATGTCTGTTTGAATTCAGCAATCCAGGGAGATGTGGTCTTGGGTTGGAGTGAGGGTAGATTTTTTGAAGCTAATTGTGAACTCCAGATTCCCAGTAGGGAGATGGTAGTCTGTAGGTTCTGTTGAAGAAACTGAGGATTTGGGGCCTGTAAGAGTAGGTCTTCCAAGTATGGGAAAATCTGTATACCTAGGAGTCTGCAATGAGAAATCACTGGTGCCAAACATTTTGTGAAAACTCTTAGGGTTGTAAAGAGGCCATAAGACAAGGCAGAGACCTGAAAATGGTAGGAACCCACAGAAAAACGTACAAATTTTCTGTAGATGGGGTGAATAGGGGGGTTTATATTATGTAGTCGAAGTATGATAACTTTGAACTTTATATGGTCGAGACCATATAGGTTCATAAGTTCATAGGTAGGTACTAGGCTATCGGCCCTGGTGCCTATACAAGCCCAGCGAAAAAGGTACCCTGGCTTTTGCCACCCAAGAAAATTATTTTCCTGTGCCACTGTCGAGCAGAGCCACAGAGGTGATCCCCGGGGCGAATTTCCTATTTCCCATCCAATCATCAAGATTTTTCTTAAAGAGTGCTAATGAGGAGCTTTGTTTGATATAGATAGGTAGTTTATTCCAGAGTATGGGAAGTCTCTGGGACAGGAATTTATCCCTCCAGCATGTTCTGATTATTGTGGTGACAAGGTTTAGGTCCCTAGAGCATGTAGCTCGGAGGGATTGGGATTTCTTTAAGTAGAGCATGACTGTTAGGCTGAGATCACCTCTGAGTAGGCGGTGTTCCGGTCCAGAATACATGGCCGAAAAGTGTGGTATGAGTTATAGCCTGGTAGTGCAGGGGTGCTCTCTGGAGCCTTGAACCAGGTCTCAGTCACTGCACAGATATCAATGTTCTCCATTTTAAGAAGTGCCTCCAGTGAGGGCATTTTGAGATTTAGACTTCTAGCATTGAGTAGCATCACCCTCATTTTTTGCTTGCCTGTTCCTGTTACAGTCGTGAATTTGTCATTTGAACCTTGCCTAAAAAAGGCACTATAGGGGCGGCAAGAACCTTAGCCAGTATCCGGAATCCCAGGGATGACAGGTGCGGGCCATCTCTGGCAAAGCATCGTGGTCTGTCGACCATGTCATCCCAGGCAGACAGATACTGGATCCCTTTAGAATGGCACCAGAAGCTTAGTCAATTGTTGAAGTCAATCATTTTGTCCTTGTACTGCGGCATCATTCTGGGTGATGGCAGAATGCTACTCAGGGCTAAGGTCATACCTGCCTGGGCTACAAGATCGGAGAGCTCTTCCATGTCTCTTTTCATGTAGTCCAGGGAAGTACGTCTCAGGTTTTTCCCACCAACATGGACAATGACAGAGTCATATTTGTACTTGTTATGGAGTGATCTGAGTGCTTGGGTTATGTGGTGGATCCTGGCACCCGACAGGCAGATGACAGCAACCTTCTCCTTGTTTAGCCTGGTGAGTGGGACATCAGTGTGCCTGACTACAGAGGCACCTATGACTAGTGTGTTGGGTACGTTGTTTTGCCTTATTGGCTATAGTTTAGTGGCACACTGAGTCTGCGAGCTGTGTGTCATTTGGGTTGTGTTGGGGGGTGGAGGTTGCTTGCATTTCTGCTTTGGAGGTCTCTGTTGCTTGAGCAGATTATTATTGAGAGCCTCTGCGAATGTTTTTGTGTTTTTATATGTGGATTATGGTGGTGTAGATTTAATGAGACTATGTGATGAGTGTGGTGTGGTGCAAGTGTTTACCTTCTCCTCTTGACTGTCAAGTTCAGTCTTAATTGGAGAGAGCTTTACCTCCAGTTTGGCTAGATAAGTGCATCTCTAGTTTTGGGTGGTAGGAGGAGAGGGTTGTCTGTATACATGAGGCAATTTCTACATTGCCCGAAGATGCCCAGATTCATCAGATAGACAGGAGAAAACACTGGGAGCTGACCCTTGGACATGCCTGAATAAAAAAAACTATTTTCCTCTAGATAAGTGAGGAAAGTGAGTACAAGAGCTGTTTTTCTCTAAGCAAGTGAAGAAAGTAAGTACCAAAAAAGTTTTCCTCTAGGTAATGAGGAGGGTTGAGTGTTGTAGCAATTAGTAGGTTATTTAGTGCTTACAAGTTCTGAATAAGCGCTGATCACGACTAAGCAAATTCAAGTGCTAAAACTAAGAATCTGTATCTGGACTAAACTAGTTACAGGAAAGGGGGGAAACAAGTGCAAATGCGAGCTTTTAAATCAGAAAGTTGAGAGAGATGGAAAAACTGCCCAAACGGCCGATAACTACAATTTCTGGGCCAGAACCACTCCCACTGATAAGCTAAAAGGCTTCCCTCCAACACAGAAAGTTTGGGGGGGGGGGGACTAAGAAGCTTACATACAGTCCTGGATACAGCAAATCTGAATCTGGACTACACTAGTTACAGGAAAGGTGTATATGTATATATATATATATATATATATATATATATATATATACAAAAAATGTCCCTCAGCTCACCGATGGATGATTCAATGTAACACAACACCAATAGAGGTTGACAATTAGACCAAGTAGAACCAAATAAGAAGTTTTATTATACGTAATCGCTTTCACGGTATTCAAACCGCTTCCTCAGACGTAGAACACAAAGCATCAAAAAAGAAGCTGTTAAATATTGTGACATCACTTCCACTATTAATTAATTCTGTAATTAGATACAATTAAATCTAAGCACTTCTGATCTACAAAAAACACTATGATTTCTAAAAACATTTTAAAATTCATACATATAGATATGACAAATACAACAAACACTAGAAGACATGCCTAAACACAAACATATAAAAATATATATATATATGTGTGTATAAAAACGTATGAGAGACATGTATAGAGACACAATATATAAACCATATTACTACACATATTATAAATTAGAATATATGAATATATATTATTATTTCAATGGCCTAGCTTTTAGAACTGGCTTTAAAACAACTAATTAATAGTGGAAGTGATGTCACAATATTTAACAGCTTCTTTTATTTGGTTCTACTTGGTCTAATTGTCAACCTCTATTGGTGTTGTGTTACATTGAATCATCCATCGGTGAGCTGAGGGACATTTTTTGTATACTTTTTCAGCTACGGGTTCAGGTTTTGTGTATATATATATATATATATATATATATATATATATATATATATATATATATATATATATATATATATATATATATATATATACACACACACACACATATATACATATACAGAAAAGTAGCTAAAACAGCAGTAAAAACAATTCAAATGCAGTGCAAGATAGCACACAAGTATGTAGCATTATTAGAGCAAACAGTTTAAAAAATGCAATTAAATCAAAAATTACTAAAAACAAGTGCAGGAGTCTATTAGGCAGAAAGAGGTAAAGAGATGGGACTGGGGGGATTGTCCCAGATCAAATCTACAATGGGGGCGGGCAACTGCAAAAGCCTCCAAAATTAAACAACACAGAAATAGGTAGGGTGGGTATGGGAAAACCAACACCTTCAGCAGAGATCTGAAAAACTATACAGTGAAGCAAAAATAACAGTGCACAACTCCGAAGTTAGCCAGCAAAGATATAAAATTAGTCAATTACCAGTACACAACTCTGAAGTGCCAGAAAAATATACTCAGCTCTGACACAGAGAAATAGGGGGAGGGGTGAAAACACATTTAGCAGAGATCTGAAAAACTATACAGTGAAGCAAAAATAACAGTGCACAACTCTGAAGTAATACCCATTTCCCATACCCACCTTGGCGTCCCACAAGGCTCAGTCCTGGGACCTCTCTTGTTCGGTATATATTTCTCGGAGGTACAGGCCAACACGGAAGGACTGTGGCTGACCAAGTTCGCAGATGACTGCAAACTGGGCGCCATAATCGACTCTCCAGCCGACACAAGCATCCTCCAAAAGGGCCTCATAGAAACAGACAACTGGTGCCAGAGCCATGGCCTCAAGCTAAACGCCAAAAAGTGTATAGTCATCCCCTTTGGCAAAAACAAAGTGCCCACAAATTACCACATAGGTGGTAATCCATTAAGTACAGAAGAAGTAATTAGGGACCTGGGGACCCAAGTTGATAGCAATCTCTCATGTGACAACCAAGTGGCCAAAGTGGTTAGAAAAACATTTTATACAGCCCACCTAATCATGAAGGGATTCACATCTAGATCAGGGGAGGTCATCGTGCCTCTTTACTCATCCCTCATCAGGCCCATAATTGAGTACAATGCCCTTTTTGGGATGTACCTTACCAGACACCTGCAGCAACTGGAAAGACCCCAAAAGTACCTCACCAAGAGGATCAAAAGGCTCAAACAGATGCCATATGCTGCCTGGTTAAAGAAACTCCAGCTCTACTCAGTGGCATACCGCCTGCTCAGAGGCGATTTGTGCCTGACGTATAAAGCCATGTCCAACCCGGAATTAATGGACATGCTGCACCTCAGAAAATCCAAATCCCATCGAGCTATGCACTCGAGAGACTTGAACCTCAGCAGTGAAATAAATAGGACATGCTGGAGGCTCCCTTCACTCTGGAATAAAATCCCAGTCCAGGTCAGGCAGAGTCTCTCACTGACTCTCAAGAGGAATCTTGATGAGTGGATGGGAGATCATAGGTTTACCCCGGGTATCACTTCTGTGTCACTGTTAGACAGAGGCACAGTATACTAACCTCGAGAAAGGGCATAGAAAAATTAATTTAAAATGGGTGGCGAAAGCCAAACACACTCTGGCTAGGCTTATAAATGCCCTAGGGCAGATAGCCTAGTATGAACCTATGAACCTAAGTCAACCAGCAATGATATAAAATTAGTCAAACAACAATTACCAGTACACAACTCTGAAGTGCCAGAAAAATATACTCAGCTCTGTATATCTCCAGATAGCTGGAAGAGCACTCTGTCAGGACACAGGAAGGCTCCAGAAATGATATGCAGACTTTTACTAAGAGGGTCTAATTTTATGCAAGTAATCCTTGAGATAGTCAGATAACACACAGGATGTAAAACCAGTTATACCACCTTAAGACACAGAGAAATAGGGGGATGAGGGAAAAACACCTTCAGCAGAGATCTGAAAAACTATACAGTGAAGCAAAAATAACTGTGCACAACTCTGAAGTCAGCCAGCAATGATATAAAATTAGTCAAACAATTACCAGTACACAACTCTGAAGTGCTAGAAAAATGTACTCAGCTCTGTATTATCTCCAGATAGTTTGAAGAGCACTCTGTCAGGACACAGGAAGGCTCCAGCAATGTTCGAAGTTGTCATACTTCGAATTAAAAAAATAAAAAATAAAAAACAGGAACAACTTCCTGACAGTATAAGCAGGGGGGCAAGCCTCCCACACCCCCGCTCTTTAAATATACCACCTCTGAAACCATGCTACAGTGCAATAAAGGGAAAATTCCCTTTACCACATTGTAGTGCGATCTTGGACTTACAACCCTTTATTTTCTTTTCTGCTGTTTTTGTTTGGTACGTATTTGAAATTCTGGAAGTTTGAACATATGGTGTTCAAATTTACAGAGTTTCGATTACGTGATGTAGACCCTGAATAGGGATATGGAGATAGCATCTTTTATGTCCAGGGAGGCCTTGAAACCTTGTGGGAGAAGTAGAGGGAAAAGGGTTTGGAAAGTAAGCATTCTGAATGAAGGGACCTTTAAGAAGGTGTTGAGGTTAGATAAGTCCAGAAATGGCCTCTAGAGGCCATCTTTGCTGCGCACCAGGAACTTCCTTGAGTAAAATCCTTTCCTTTGGGAGGCGCAAGGGACTTTTTGAATGCAGCCCTGTAGCCACAGCTCCGAAAGGATATCTGGGAAGAGGTGAAGTTCTTCTCTGGGAGGTTGAGGAACACCTTGAAAGGTGGGAGTGGACTGCCAAACCATAAAATATCCTTTTTTGATTAAGGAAAGGACCCAGTTGTCTTGGGTAATGCCTTCCCGTACCCTGAGAGCTTTTGAGAGGCAGGGTACGGGAAGGCATTACCGTACCCTGACAGCTTTTGAGAGGCGGGGGGTGGTTGCAGGGTAATCACAGACTCCCTGCTATGTCTACATCTGAGGTCTCTTTCCACCCCTATAAGTTTTACCGGAATGGTGCTGGGAGCGACTGTGAACATGTGTGAAAAAAGACAGGCATTACAGGGGAAGTTCATATGGAACTTTGGCACCGGGGATACTAGGACGTGTTTTAACTCTAAGTTCCTTTGACTTTTCTTGTAAAGACATGAAGACTGAAGCAGCAGCTGGACAGAACAGTGATGTGTTGTCCAGAGGGGTACCAATTAATTTGGATTTGAAATCATCATGTAGTGCCTAAAGTCTAAGCCAGGAAAATCTTTTCAGCACAGACCCTGTTGCCACTGCTCTGGTACAGGCCTCAGTAGCATCATAGCTGCATTTTATGGAATGTTTAGCCACTTGGGAAGAAGCTCCTATGAGAGACAGGGCCAAGGTTTTCACTCCAGTTCTGAGAGGTCTGAGATAGTAGAAGCTGCCTGGGACAAAAATGCTAATGAGTATTTATTATGTGTGTCTGGTAGTTGATGCCCTGAAACCCAAAGTGGCTGAAGTGTAGGCCTTTTTTCCTAGCCTTTCTAGGGTTTTACTCTCCTTGCCCAAAGGGAAAAGAGAGGTAGAGGGGAGCATTCTGGAAGGTTTGTCAGCAGAAACAGAGATGACTGGTGGGTCTGCAGACGGGCACCTGAACAGAAATTTGCAGTCCCCATGGACTTTGTAGAAATGATCAGGCTTTTTGGAGACAGAAGCCTGTAAGTCTGAAGTTTGGGAAGCATTGTTAAATGCATCCAAAAAAAACTGGATGTACTGGTGGCACTGTAGAGAAACTGGGTAGATCCATTTACAGGAGATGGTAATACCTTTTCTGTACATCTGAAATTTCTGAGGTACCTCACCTGAAATGTTCTCCCATTTTCAGGATGATTTCCCTAAAGGAAATTTCTTCCATGGGGGCTCTGCACCCACTGACTCTCCTCTTCAGGTGAGACATATTCTAGAGGAGAGGGGATTTGAGTGGAGTGATCCAGAGATTTTTCTTCCTCAGTTTTTTTTTTTTATATTTTCCGGTTTGATTAACGGAGGAAGTCCACTGGGCCGAAATGACCCATTTTCTGTGGAGGCCCGGGGAGAAAAGCTCCAAGATACATTATACAGTTCATATACAAAAGTATGAAAGATACAATATATAGAACAGTTACAAATAAGCACATTCAATATCACGCATAGTCAACAAAATTCATTGTGGGTGATCTTAAGGGTTATACAGTTTCATTTGGGCAAACACTCATGTATTAGGTGTGGAAACAGTTTACATACATACATTTAAGTAAACATGGATACACTTTACATGCACACATTTAAAGTAAGATGCTATTTACAATATTTACAAAGTTGAGTCATGTGAAAGTAGCTATAGGAGTTGTAGAAAGCTTAGATAGACTCAGGAAAATAGCTATGGGAATTATAGAGAGCTTAGGAACATAAGAGAGAAGCCCCCGGGGGCATATACATAGCATGAATTAGGTAGGGTGTAGGCAGGTACATTTCCATTTACTGGACAGGTGTTTGAAAAGCTGGGCTTTGAAGTTTTCTGAGTTTGGTATGGTTCTTAAGAGTGGAAGGAAGAGAATCCCATTTTTTGCCGAGTGAGTAAGAGATGAGAAGTTGGCCAGCAGGACGTTTAGGTTTGTGGATAGCAATAAAATTCTGATGTTCAGATGTGAGAGTTCTGTTGGGTGTGTAAGGGGGAAGGATATTAGTTAGAGCAGGACATTTTGTTGGGTGAAATATAAGTCTGTGTGCAGTGGTGAGTTGGAGGTAGTCTAGGTAGTTTGGGAGTTCAAGCCAATTCAGGGATAGTAGGGTAGATGTGTGAAATTTTTGAATTTAGTGGCAAATTTAGAGATTTTATTGTAGCAGTTTTCTAGTTTGGAGGTGATAGAGGAGGACAGGTTGGTTAGGAGAGGGGCTCCTTATAATAAGGAAGGAAGTAGATAAAGTAGTGGCCAGAGTATGCCTAGTAGAGTTGGAGAGAAAGCGATTGTTCCTGTACAGCATACCTAGCTTTTGGTGGGATTTCTTAATATTTTGTTGAATATGGATATCAAACTTGACGTGTTTGTCAATGTAATGCCAAATAGTTGAGCGGAAGGAACCACTTCTATAGGTGAATTGGTTTGACTAAGGCCTTTGAAATTGTTTTTGTCATAGGAGTTGGTCTTTGTGGGAGGGAATAGTAGAATTTTTGATTTATTTGCATTGAGAGAGAGGTGGTTTTGACGCATCCAGTTTTTAGTTGTTGAAAAAGCAGTTTGGGTTTTAGTCAACAATTCAGAGAGGTTTGAGGCAGAGCAGACTAAGGTTGAATTGTCTGCGTAATGAATGATTTTGCCATCAGGAATAGCAGTGTGAAAGTTATTGACGAAGATGTTAAAAAGCATAGGCCCAAGGATGGATCCCTGTGGTACGCCAGTTGGGGTAGGTAGGAAGGAAGAGGTTGAGTTCTTCCATTTGATTGCCTGTGATTTGTCTGCTAGATAACTGGAGAACCAGGATAAAGTGTTTGGTAAGAGATGGAGGTTTGACAGATGGTAGAGAAGGTGCTTGTGGAATGCTTTAGACAGATCGAGCAAAACAGTAGAAACTACTGAATCTCGGGCTTGATTGACAGTTTCTAGTAAAGAGAGTAGAGTGGTTATAGTGCTATAAGCCTGGGAGGAAGCCATGCTGGGTAGGTGTAAGAAGATTGTTTTGGGTCAGGAAAGGCTTAAGTTGGAGGTGGATGCACTTTTCTAGGATTTTGGAGATTGGTGAGAGCAGAGCAATAGGGCGAAAGTTTGAGATGCTGGTATTTTTGCCTCCTTTATGAAGAGGAAGAATATAAGCGGAGCGCCAGAGTTTGGGGACATACGATTCCTTTATGGATCTGTTGATGCTGATTGGGAGAGCAATGCCATCAGCAGCATATTTTAGGAAGGAGGAGGGAATAACATCAGGAGCGTTAGAGCAAGATTTAAATTTGGACAGAAGTCTTTTTATAAAGTTAGTGGAGACAGGTTTGAGTTTGAACATAAGGGGAGGGTTATCATCTTCCTCAGAAGAATCAGGGTCCTTGGTCCTCTTCTGAGAAGTTTGACTGGCTGATGTAGGAGTAGGTAGACACTGATGAAGGCTGCTTAAGACCCATGAAGGCCTGGAAAAGACTTTGAGAGAAAGCCTGCCATTCTGTAGGGGCCTCTTTAGCTGTGGAGGTATGCTTTGTCTTTTGTTTTTTCTTTGCTGGAGACAATATCTTATGAAGTACAGAAGGGATGGCTGACAGCCTAAGCTTAGAGAACTCAGACTCTGGAACTGCAGAACTGTAAGTTAACTCCCTAGTGTCCTCAACCCTTTTAAGCCTCGGTTACCCTTCGATGTCCAAGTCGGATGTCTGTTCAATCTCTAGAGATGTGCTAGCGGCTAAAATCAAGGCAACCTCAGAAGTGGGTTTGGCCTGTGACTCCATGCCAGGGATCCGATGTGCCTCCAGGTAGACAAGTGCCTCGGGAGAAACATCGGAAGGCAGGGGTGCAGTGGAAGGCAGAAGCTGAGGTTCTTGGTCTTGAGCTTCATTGGCTTGGTGTTGGACCCTGAGGTACCCTCCATGCTCTTGGTTAGGAGTTTAAGCTGTTGGTTTTCCAGATATAGGGCTAAGAACGAAAGCCTACTTCTAAGGGTCTTCGGGATGAATGACTGGCATTGGTCATGGTTTTATTTATTTAACATTTGTTTACCAGAAAAGTCCGACTTGGAACAAGTTAATTTTCAGGTGAGGCCCTGGGAGAAATGTTCCAGATGCATGTCTTTGTAATGTGGGAGGAAACCCACATGAACGCAGGGAGGACATGCAGACCATGAACGCAGGGAGGACATGCAGACTCTATACAGAAGGCACCCCAGCGGATAATCAAACTGGAGAACTTCTTGCTGTGAGGCGACAATGCAAACTTCTGCACCACTATGCAGTCCGGTGCAGGGACCGAGACAAAAAACACACTGGGTATGGCTGTCCTTATGTGGAATTTGTCTTCCACACTGGCACTTGCCCTTCCTGGATGACATAACAGGAATAATAAAGAGAAAAAATATTCCACAACAGGGCACTTATCTGAGAAGAAGTTGAAAAACGCTGGAAACTGCAAGACTGATGGTCTTTGTTGGCTTTCTAACTGGGGTCAGAAAAGTTCTGAGGATGGTATGTGCACATGTCCACTTTATGGCCTATGTATGACTGCAGCCTATGCCAGACGTAACACGTACCATACAGTGGTAAAAGACTTTTGTACACTGGCCGACTTCAGGAGTCTATTGGCAGGTATAACCCACAAGTGACAAATACTGCAGCAAGTGACTAGAAGGACATCTATGGATGCAAGAAAATGGTACATTTTTTAAGAAATGTTGCAAGAAAGACCTAATACCGTATTGAAGGACTTCAGCTTTATACAGGAGTGCCCTGATGTCCCTGGACGTGTATGCCCACCTGGTCTGGATGGAGAACAGTGCTTAGCTGTGGAACCTGATCTAACTAAAGTCCCCATAGTAAAGACTACTGAAACAGTGATCAATACAAGGAACATCTAGTCTTCAGAGACTGTAACTGAATATAAATTATACTATTACAGTAAAACTACAAAAGCTACTCGTTTAATATTAAACAGCCATTATACTGTTTGATGAATGTAATTTTCTCAGACAGTGTCAGTGTGCTAGTGAATATGTCAGTGTGTCAATAAAACAAGGGGAAAATGGCCTCTCTTAGTTTATTCATACAGCCAGTAATCTGTACCAAAGCCTCCCCAAACAGGACATTCACAAGCTATTACTCGCAAGGGGACATTACTGTCATCAACAATTTAAGCGATCATCCCAATACTATGCAAAATTACTTGGAATCCACAACCAGAAGCATTTATTTGTATAATACATGCTGATAAAAAAAACTTAAGTAAACATTTTAACAGATGTAGTACATTTTAAACCAGATTTCATATAATACAGACCTTTGCTGTTTATAAGCAAAAAATAAAAAAGGAGCAGAAATGGCCAGATCTTGTGTATTTCATACTACAATAACTTGAATGTCTGTAAGACACTTAATCTTGGACAAAAGCAGCATATATGATCTGTGATTTCAAACTGTCTCACTGAGCAAATACTCTGCTTTCTTATACGTCCACATTTTGTTACTTACCCAACACATTAATGCGGTAAATGAATTCTTTAAAAATGTCCTTCTCTTGAAGAAATTCTACAGGGATTTCAGGCAGAGCAGTACCGAATTCACCTCCTGGTCTTGGGGACCAACCTAGCTTCCAGACCTATAAAATACATTAAACTAAAAATTAACTAAAGAAGGCTGAGAGATACATTCTTGCCTGAAAACAAAATGATTTCTGCCACCTTACACACAACAATATTCAAAATCAGTATTAACAGCACCTTAAGGTCAACAAAGACAGTGCAAGAGCTTAAATGAAATTATGTACTTACCATAATGCTAGATACTTGCTGTCTTGTTTTCGATCGATTCAACTGTTGAGTTATCGCATCTGATCAGATCCAACTTTCTGAGACTGTGAATCCATGGCTCTAACTTCTCTCTTACACATAATTTCCTCTGTTCCCAAAGTACCTCAGATCGAGTTTGCCTGTTTAGAACCGGACAATATTCCAAGGGTATCATAAAGAAAGAATATAAAATAGGCCACAAGTGGTAAACAGCAACCATGGCTGCTGAATAACAAGGTACCTGATGAGGTCAGTACATTCCAAAGAAGCACCAGAAGAAAAGTTGGGAGGGGGATGGAATGAGGGATGTTGAAATGGATGAAAACAAAACAACATGGATTTAGTGTTATGGTAAGTACATAACTTTCGGACCAGATGTTGCCTCTTTTCATCCGATTTAACCAGAGGGACAGATTCCCAAGCTACCAAAAACGTTCATTCATTACTGATGGGTAGCGTCCCTAGCACCCTGATCTTGGGTGGCTCACGGAAGTACACTCTTCCTGGGTTGGGAGGGTGGCTTAATGGCTAAGGTGTTTGCTTTAGAAACATATGTGTGTTCATAAATTCTTTGCCTTAGGGATCTTTCCATTTTCCCCACATAGAAATTTAAACAACTTTGACAAATGGCAATGTAAACCACCCCTCTTGTTTGATCCCCAAGGCAAAGAATTTATGAACACACATATGCCATGGAAACTAAGAACAAAAACAATGCCCTTTTTAAACACTCAGAAATATGTCCTAATTTTACCTGTTTCAAGTCTGGCATACTTGAGATAGTGAAAAGGAACATCAGAGGAGGTGATTGGGGGAACGTATTAGAAACTAGGGAATTACACTGGCAGTTGACATTAAATGCAATAGAATCCCTGGGTATTAATGATTATTTATCTATACAGCCAGTGTTAAAACAGAGAGCTAGGAAGTTGTAATTTAAAAGGTGAATTCTTGAAATAAAATTCAAGTTTTCAGTCCATAAACACATTATTCTTCTGGGTAACAAATTTTACATGTATTGCAGTCCTGCTAACACAGTTCTTGAGTAGGTGTACACACATTTTTATTTTCAGAGAACTGTATTTTTAAATGTTAATTGGCTATTAATTAAGTACACAAGTGTATACAAGTGCAAAGAGGGGAGAAACACAACAGTTTGATAAAGTCTGGTATGTTTACAGATGAAAGCGCTTACTTCACTGTTGGATTTTGGAGATTTTTACCTTTGCTGTGGAATTTTAATGAACGGTGGAATAAACTTTACTGTGCTTAGACTACACCCTTGTACTTGGAATAATTTCATGGTGTTTTGATTCACCAAGGTGAGCGGACTGTTACTTCCAGGGATTGTGTTTCTTAAGGTTTGGTCTTTTATTTACAATCCTGGTGCTCAAGTACTTTGCAGTGTTGATGTATTTGTTCGAGCAAGGTTGTGGACAGTTCGTACACTCCAATTTTACCTTACTTACAGAGGCTTTTGTTAGCTAACAGACAGTGGTTTTACCGAGCAAGCTGCCCTGTTTGTGAATGCAACTTCTTGTTTTTTTGTACTAGTCCAGTTTGAAAGAGACTTTCTGAGACATTCCGCATTTAGTGGTTTTTGTTTGTGAAGTGTTCCGGCTTGAAATACACCTCATTGCTTGTGCGGTTCTTTCATGATGGAAAACCAGAACGAACATAACTTGTAAGACCAATAGTTTCTGGTAATAACAACAATGACAATATTGGGCAATTGATTAAACTAATGACTCTGCAATATCAACAGTTGCAGAGTAATTTGGATAAACTACCAGTACCAGTAATCCCAGCGATGACGCAAGTTTCGTTATGCCTGATGACAGCTAATGTACTTGATCCGAATGTACAGTTGTGTACACTTACCATAAATGTAGATGTTCGAGTGTCTTCACTGTTGCAGTCATGACTGTAGGGTTCTTCCTGCCGGCAGGCAGCCCTCGGTCGGCCAGAATCCCAAAGTCTGGGTCCGGCGTCGGCTGTTCAGTAATGCTCCCTGACGTCAGAGCGCTAGGAGTACAAAGCTGGCAGCCGACGCCATGTTCTCCTGTTTTTCTTGCCCCAGATGTCAGGTGCCCAAAAATGAAGGCTAGTAGTAAAACAAAGAAGTAACATACAAACAACCCCATACCCTGAAGCAAATGCACCTCAGAAGAAGGGTGAAGTAGGAAACCACAATAATGAAAGTATAAGAGGGGTCAGGAGGGAGGGTAACCCAGACTGCAACAGTGAAGACACTCGAACATCTACATTTATGGTAAGTGTACACAACTGTACTATGTTCATCGTGTTTCACTGTTGCAGTCATCACTGTAGGGCTGAATCCCAAAGCTGAGATAAAGGGAGGTGGTTATAGAGTAGGAGGGGCGGCTAGAAGACCCTGCTAGACTGCAGAAGCAAAGCCTGCCTTTGACTTAGAATAAAGAGGGAGATTATAGTGCTTAGAGAAAGTATGCACCGAACTCCAGGTTGCAGCTTCCAAAATGTCTTTGGTAGGTACTCCCCTGAGAAAGGCTGCTGAAGTAGCAGCAGCTCTGATAGAGTGAGCCCTAACAGTTGCTGGGATTTGTTTTCCATGATGTGAGTAACAAAATCTGATTCCATGAGCAATCCATTTAGAAATGGTCTGTTTTGAAATAGCTTTGACTTGGGAATTTGTTGCATAAGAAACAAACAGTTGCTCTGTTTTCCTGATATCCTTGGTTCTGTCCAGGTAAAAACGAAGTTGTCTGTGTACATCCAAGGAATGCAAGATCCTTTCCCCCTTATTTTGTGGATTATTGAAGAAAGTTGGCAGGTGAATAGTTTTATTTAAAGCTACTTTGGAAACCACTTTAGGCATGAAAGAAGGATTAGTCCTTAAAGACACCCTGTCTTGGTGAAAAATAATATAAGGTTCCACAGCCATGAGTGCTTGCAATTCCGAGACTCTCCTGGCTAAAGTCAAAGCCAGCAGGATAGCTGTCTTCCATGATAAATACTTAATATCAGATGTGGCAACAGGCTCAAAAGGAGGCAGAGTGAGTTTTTCCAGAACATAGTTGAGGTCCCATGCAGGAACGGGTGGTGTCCTAGGGGGCCTTAAATTCTTTGCTCCTCTGAGATATTGTTTCAGAAGTGGATGAGAAAAGATTGGAGGATCTGTATTGTAATGTGCAGAGATAGCTGAGGCATGTATTGTTATGGAGGAGAAGGGTAAACCCTTATGTAGCACGTCTGTCAGATATAGTAAAATCAGTGGGATATTAGGAATGAGGGGATCCGAATCTTGAGCATGCATCCAGGTACAAAATCTCTTCCATTTTCCTGCATAAGATTTTCTAGTGCTAGGCCGTCTGGCTTCTAAGATGACATCCATGACCTGTTTGGGAGGAAGAGGATTAATCATAGACCCTGAATTCGCCAGGCTGCCAGGCTGAGAGTTTTGACATGAGAGTGCAGAACCTGGCCCTGGTGTTGGGACAAAAGATTTGGAATCTGAGGCAAAATCCAAGGTGGCTCCTGGGATAGATTCATCAGTGTTGAGTACCAAAATTGACAAAGCCAATTTGGGGACAGTAAAATCATCATCTTGGGCTTGTCCTGCTTGATCTTTAATAGCACCCATGGAAGAAGAGGTAGTGGCGGAAAGGCATACCCCGAGAGGTTTCTCCAATTGAATGATAGTGCATCCACTTTCTGTGCTAGTTTGTGGAATGTCCTTGTGCAAAATATTTGTAACTGGTGGTTGAAGGGGGATGCAAATAGATCTATGTCCGGGCATCCCCAAGCTTGTGTAATCATCTTGAATATTTGGGTGTCTAGCATCCACTCGTGTGGGTCTGACAGGTTCCTGCTCAGGCTGTCTGCCAGAATATTTTGTTTCCAGGCAGGAACTGAGCCTGTAGATTCACTTTGCAAGCTAGAGCTGTGTTCCATAGAGTCATGGCTAGTCTGCAAAGGGGGTATTAGTGTGAACCCCCTTGCTTGTTTATGTACCACATAACTGTGGTGTTGTCTGTCTGTATCAGTAGTTGTCCCGGTTGTAGAAGGTCCCTGAAAGCCAAGAGTGCATTCTGTACAGCTAACATCTCTTTTAAATTGATATGTAGGTGTTTCTGATCCTCTATCCAAAAACCCTGCAGACCATTCCCCTGCAGATGGGCTCCCCAAGCGTAATCCGAGGTGTCCGTGGTTAACACTTGGCTGGCTGGATGCAGACTGAAGGTTTTCCCTTTGTTGTGAAGACATGCCGTGGTCCACCAATGAAACTCCTTTTGTAGGCAAGGCAAGACAGAAATCTGTGTGTCTAGACTGTGGCAATGCTGAGACCATATACTTTTTAGGTACCATTGTATTTTTCTCACATGTAGTCTTGCATTTGGTATGAGAAGGATGCAGGAGGCCATGTACCCCAAAGCCTGCAGAAATTTCCTTGCAGTTAGCTGTGTCACTGATGCCAAGGTTTTGAAAGTTGAGGCCAGCTGTAGTTGTTTTTCGGATGTCAGGAATGCCATCTGGGTTGTAGTGTCTAGAAGAGCACCCAGGAAAGTTATCTGTTGTGTGGGTGTCAGACTTGACTTTTTTATGTTCACAGTGAATCCCACGTAGTTTAGAAGATTTTGAACAAATTTCAGATGCTGTAGTAAGACATCCTTGCTGTCTGCTTGAATAAGGCAGTCGTCCTTAAGGGTAAGGATAAGGGTAAATTTGAATTCCCTTGAGTCTGCAATAAGCCACTACTGGTGCCAGGCACTTGGTGAAGACCCTGGGCGCAGTAGACAAGCCAAAGGGCAGCGCAGAGAATTGGTAATGTTTCGAACCGGCCTTGAACCTGAGGTATTTTCTGCACTCTTGTCTGATAGGGATGTGTAGGTAAGCCTCCTTTAAATCTAATGTCACCATCCATGCATTTTTGCTCAGCATTGGCAGGAGCTGCTGCAGAGTAAGCATCTTGAACTATGGAATCTCCAGGAAGGTGTTTAAGACTGACAGATCCAGGATGGGCCTCCAAGAATTTTGTTTTCTGGGCACTAGAAAGAGCCCTGAGTAAAAGCCTTGCCCTGTCTCTGATTGTGGAACCAGTTCTATTGCCCTCATATCCATGAGGGATCCCACCTGGTTTAATGCCTCTGACCATTGGTGTTTCGGTAGGTCTGGCCATACATTTGGTCTTGGCAAGGTATGAAAGTGGAATTTGTAACCTCTTGAAACCACATCCAGAACCCACTTGCCTTGGGTTATGTAAGTCCAATTTTTTTGAAAATGAGAGAGTTTTCCCCTTATAGGAGCTTCCAGGCGAGAAGTGCCTCGAGCCAAGCAGGGGGAGTCATTGAGCCTGTTTTCTGTAAGATTGAGGTCTGTCCTCTCCACCCTGGGCATGGAAGCACTCCACTGCCTAGGTCTGTAAGAGGTTTGTGCTTGGGCCCTCCCTCTGGAGCGCCTATATCTACCCCTCTGAGTCCTGTCCGAGCTGGGAAAGGACCAATTTTTTGTTGGCCAATTCCTGCTAAATCTTGGGGGCTGAACTTGTAAGAAATCCTTAACTGTTTGCATGGATTTTGCCTTATCCTCCATTTTCTTTATCACCTCTTCAGTCTTAGACCCAAAGAGAACATTATGCTGAACAGGGGCATCCAGTAACTTTGCTTTCATTTGATCAGGTAAGTTTTGTTCCTTTAACCAGACATGCCTTCTAATGACTGTGCCAGAGGCAGCCGCCCTGCAAGAAGCCTGCAAAGCATCAAAACCACAGTGCAAACCATGCTTCCCCACTTGTTCAGTGGCATGCATCAAATCCTGTAATTCCTTATTATCTGCACATGCAGCAATGATACCTAGCTTTTGTTTCATAACAGACAGTAGAAATTGCTGATATTTTAGCATATGAAATTGGCAATTTAAGGCTCTAATAGATAAAGTAGCTGAAGTGTACACTTTTTTACCCCACCTCTCCAAAGCTCTAGAATCTTTATCTGTCAGAATAGGGTTTTTAGCAGAAGTGGCCTTAACCCCCTTAGGACCCTGAGAAATGGTTTCTGGGTCAGCAGTATGATTTTTGTAAAGAAACTGGTGGGAGTCAGGGACCCTGTAATATCTGTCGGGCTTAGCTGGAGCTGGAGGAAAGGAGTCTGGAGTTAAATTAGCCTCAGAAAAGGCATCATCCACAATGTCCAAAATAGGAGGAATAGCCAGGGGTCTATGCTGGGGAAGAAGAAGGAAATCCCTAAGTCTTCTCTTAGATTCCGAGTACTCCTGTCCCTCCCAGTGGAAATGTTCCCTCATGTCATGTAAAGTTTCCCCAAAAGAAAAATCCTCAGGGGGAGAGGCTGAAGGAATGGATTCCTCAGCATCAGAATCCTCATAAGGAGGGAAAATATAATCCTGTTCAGAGGAAGACACTGATGAAATAGATGCCTGATCAGAAGATTTATAATCCACATCTTGCCTTGGCCTTTCGTCTGGAGGGGGATGTGAACCCCTAAATCATGGTTAATAAGTCCTCAGCCATTTTGAGTAGCTGTTTCTGAGATTTGGGTCCCGGATCAGAAGAGGCCTGGGCTGGTGTCTTAGATTTAGAAGGAGTCCTTATCTTTGTCTTTGCCTTTATCACAAGCTGTGTAGGCCTGAAAACCCCCTCGGAAGCCGGTACCTGCACAGCGACTCCGGACCCATCCGAGGGAGCATTGTCCGAAGGTCCTGCAACCTGAGTGCTCATAGGCCTAGTAGGCTCCTTGTGGGAGTCCGTTTCGGCAATCGGTTCTGAAATGGCCGACGACAGGGGCTGCGAAAGCACCTCACTGACGATGGCCGAACCGTAAGCTGGTTCTGCTTGTAAAATGTCGTCTGATTTGGAGCTCGGAGGCCTGTCCTTATCCTTGCGTCGTTTGTGAACTCCGGTAGTCGGAAGCGTGTCCAACGACATTTTATAATTAAATCACCTACCAAAGTAGTGAAAAGCAAAATCGCACCTTCGCTTTATAGTACGTTGGTTAAATCTAGCACAAAACCGACAACTAGCTACGTCGTGGTCAGGGCCTAAACAAGGAATACAATAAGAATGGAAATCCTTATGAGGTATTTGCTTCCCACAAGAAATGCAATTATTAACTTTTTCTGACATCGGACTGGAGCAAGAAAAAAGTTTCCCCAACGGGGTACTTAGCTTTGTGAAGAAGTAGTAAATCTTCGGACTGAAGCACGAAAAAATATCAGAAGTCAGCTGACCGGCACTTGCGAACTGCTTTCACGGCATGGCAAGAAAGACTGGAGAACATGGCGTCGGCTGCCAGCTTTGTACTCCTAGCACTCTGACGTCAGGGAGCATTACTGAACATCAGACGCCGGACCCAGACTTTGGGATTCTGGCCGACCGAGGGCTGCCTGCCGGCAGGAAGAACCCTACAGTGATGACTGCAACAGTGAAACACGATGAACATCGGAGAAGCACGAGAAAACAATGAACCCAGTACACCTACAAACAGTATTCCTTGTGGACAGGCGGCTTGTGGGAATGTTTTACAACAAGATAACAACAGGAGGAACAAATTCGAACGATGGCTACACGAGGAACCTTTATTATCTAATCAGGGGCGGCAAGTGAAAACTTTGGACATACACTAACGACTAAAAGAATTTGAACAGAAAATGAGCAAGGTACGTAACGTGCAAATTGACAATGCATACCTTGCAGAATGCATTAAAGTGCAAAGAATTCCCAAAGGCCTGAGAATGGCCAAATTTCCTAATGGAGTTTTAGTTGGACAAACTGAACTTGATGAATTGTTATCTATGTTTGATAGGCATGGTATTGAATTGTTACACTTTATTATTAAAGTTAATAATGGTAAAATTAATTCTCTTTTAAGTGAAGTTAACAAATTAAATGAAGATATTTTAAATGATAGAAGTTTTTTAAATTTTGAAGTGAAGTATGACAATATTTTTAAGAAAATAGAACAGCAGGTAAAGGACAATACACAGAGAAAACAACGTAAATTAAAAAGGGATGAACTAGAATATAAGCAAAAAGAAGCTTATTTGTTACCCACAAGTTATTATGGGGAAAGTATTGAAACGGATAGAATAGGCAACAATTTAGATTTTTTAGTGAATCAGGAGAATGGAGGGGGACAAAACACTAACTACAGCCAAGAAGTAGTGGATGAAGTCTTTGACCAAGAATTTCCCCAGTTAAGAAGGTCAGAAAGGTTACAGAATAGAGACTGCAACCGACAGAATAACAACAATTTTTTAGGGGGTCAACAGACACCCAGGGGGAGATTACCGAGGGGTCAGAGAACATATTGGAACAACAACAGGAACAGCAGATTTTAGAAGAAAGTACAGACAGTAATTTTATTATAGAAGGCCAGTCAGGGATTACTTATACTAGGAATGGTTTTAAGATTTTCAATTATACAGGTCATTCAGTTACAGATACATATTTCACCTTGTTTGAGAAGGGATTTAAATTTGTTCCAGTGAGGAAACCAGGATTAGCACAAACACTAACTGAACTAAAGTTATACATAAGGAAACTAAATTTACAGTTATATTTTAAGCAGACAAACAACGCAAATAAAGTGAATGGAAGTACTTTGAAGAAAAAAAGTCTGTTTAATCCCCCATTAAACCCAGTGATGGCACATTATGAGAATATGTGTAAAAAGGAAATTTGTAAACAATACTATGGTGATAAAGAAGAATTTTGCAATTTGACTAGAGAAGAAAAAAATGTTATTAAATGAATTAAGAGAGTCAAATTTAATACGGGTAATGAAGCCAGATAAGGGAGGGGGAGTAGTTCTAGTAGAAACAATTGATTATATTAATGAGATAACTAGTATGTTACAGGACACAGAAAAGTATTCAATTGCCTCAAGAAATGAAGTTAATATGGTTCATAGGAGACTACAGATGTACCTAGAGGATATTTTAATGCAGGAAGTGATTAATGAGGATGTATTCAACTTCCTACAGAATCAACACCCTTTTGTCCCGACTGTATTTGGTATACCAAAGGTACACAAGGACATTTATCACCCATCATACAGATTGATTATAGCAGCCCAAGGTAGCTCCACATACCCATTGGGAGTTTTTATTGACAGGTTATTAAATGATATTTTACAAAAGGTAGATTATGTTGTTAAAGACTCGTGGGATTTTTTAGCCTGGATAAAACAGGAATATTACACACAGTGTACTGGTTTTTCAACTTTTGATGTTGTTGATGTTTTTGGATCAATTCCCCACGAATTGGGGTTGGAATTATTTCAGGAAGCACTACTGGAATATAGTAACTTGAGTGCTACCATGATTAATTTTGTAGTACAAATAATGGAATGGGTACTAAAAAATGATTTTTTTATATCTGAAGAAGAATATTACAGGCAACTAAACGGGGTTGCAATGGGGTCAAGTTGTGCCCCCATTTTTGCTAACTTAGTTTTTTGTATGTGGGAGAAGAAACACATATTTGGCACTGAATTTTCCAAAGATTGGATACTATATACCCGTTATTTGGACGATGCATTCATTTTATGGAAGGCAGATCTTGAAAGAGTATTAAAATTTGAGAGTTTCATCAATAACATTTGTGAATATTTCCAATTTACACATACTCATAATCCACAAGTTATAGATTATTTGGACGTAAGGTTGACTAAAAATATCAACCAGAACTGTTTTGAATCACTTGTCCATAGGAAACCAACATATTCTAATATATTTTTGAGGTTTGAGAGTCAACATCCATTATATATTAAGAGAAACCTTGTAAGAGGCCAAATGATTAGAGGGGCTAGAATGTGTTCAACGTTTGAAGGATTAACAAAAGAACTGATGTTACTGACCCAAATGTTTAGGAACAGGAGATACCCCATGGAATTGGTGGAAAAATTTAAAGAAGAGATTACAATAGAATGGGGTAATAAATGTATTCCCCTATTAGGACAAAAACAAGTCTTTAAGGAAATACAAAGTGATCAGACCAATAGATACACACATTCTATGGTTATAGAATTCAGTTCATTTGGTAGGGAGGTACAAAAGATTCTTACCAAGAATTGGGTGATTTTGGAAGGAAATGAAGAGTATACCCACTGGTTAGGCACAGGTCCACTCTTTACTAACAGAGTGGGGAAAAATATGAAATATTTATTAGAACACATAAAACAGTTAAGTACGGTTAATTGCACTAACAAATTTGGTAGGTGTAACCAATGTTCACTGATTTTAGAAAGCAGTGAATACAAGGTAGGAGATACGACACCCACTATTAGGATGGTTAGTGGCAATTGTCAAACAAGAGGGGTGGTTTACATTGCCATTTGTCAAAGTTGTTTAAAATTCTATGTGGGGAAAACGGAAAGATCCCTAAGGCAAAGAATTTATAAACACACATATGCCATGGAAACTAAGAACAAAAACAATGCCCTTTTTAAACACTCAGAAATATGTCCTAATTTTACCTGTTTCAAGTTTGGCATACTTGAGATAGTGAAAAGGAACATCAGAGGAGGTGATTGGGGGAAAGAATTAGAAACTAGGGAATTACACTGGCAGTTGACATTAAATGCAATAGAATCCCTGGGTATTAATGATTATTTATCTATACGGCCAGTGTTAAAACAGAGAGCTAGGAAGTTGTAATTTAAAAGGTGAATTCTTGAAATAAAATTCAAGTTTTCAGTCCATAAACACATTATTCTTCTGGGTAACAAATTTTACATGTATTGCAATCCTGCTAACACAGTTCTTGAGTATGTGTACACACATTTTTATTTTCAGAGAACTGTATTTTTAAATTTTAACTGGCTATTAATTAAGTACACAAGTGTATATAAGTGCAAAGAGGGGGGAAACAACAGTTTGTTAAAGTCTGGTATGTTTACAGACAAAAGTGCTTACTTCACTGTTGGATTTTGGAGATTTTTACCTTTGCTGTGGAATTTTAATGAATGGTGGAATAAACTTTACTGTGCTTAGACTACTCCCTTGTAACTGGAATAATTTCATGGTATTTTGATTCACCAAGGTGAGCAGAGTGTTACTTCCAGGGATTGTGTTTCTTAAGGTTTGGTCTTTTATTTAAAATCCTGGTCCTCGAGTACTTTGCAGTAAAGTTACTTTGGTAACTGGCTTTCCCGATTTAACTTCTGCAAATGAAACAAACAATTGGTCACTTTTTCTGGTGTCTTTTTGTTCTATGTAGGTAAAAATGTAATTGCCTGTGAAAATTCAATAAATATAACATGCATTCACCTTTGTTAGCAAATTTAGGAAAGAATACTGGCAAATTAATGGACTGATTGGTATTAGATTCTAACACCACCTTAGGAAGAAAGGATGCAAAGCTTTGCAGTGTACCTCTAGCTTTGTGAAAGATGAAATATGAAGGTTTTGAAGAAAAGACTTGAATCTTTGAAATACATCTGGTAGATGTAATGGCTACTAGAAATACTGTCTTCCAAGAAAGGTATTTAAGGTCACACTTAGCTGCTGGTTCAAAAGGGGAGTGAGTAAGTGCCCTGCAGTACCAGATTCAGGTCCCATGGAGGGGGGTGGAGTAGGGTTGTCTTGAAAAGGATGTCTTAAAAGAAGAGTGCCTCACAAAAAGGCTTTGCAGAGCTTATGAAAGGCAACAGAGCAACGATCAACTCCAATGTGAAAATTCAATATTGCTGCTAACTGAATCTTAAATTGTAGAGAAAGTAGCTCCTTCTTTAAAAAGTATAGCCAAAAATTCAAGGATGTTGTGTACTGGAGCTGAAAAAGGATCAGCGTTATTTTGGGGTGCCCAGTAAACACACTTTTTCCATTTACTGGAATAGAGCTTACGTGTAGAAGGTTTATGGGAAGATAAAAGTATACATTGGATTGGGATAGATAGCATAGGTTGTCTGGCTATTAAAGGAATTGGAGAAGCCAGGCCATGAGCCTGAGGTTTCATACGTCTGGATGGATCATGCCCTGTCAGGTGAGACAGGAGGTCTGAAGCTGGATCCGGAACCCAAGATTGGCGAAGTGTGGCCAAAGGAGGGGGAAACAAATCTGTCGAGGCGAGTAAGGTGCAATGGTGATGACTTTAACTCTTCAACATGGCAGCATTCTGTAAAAATTATGAAATTAGTGGTATTGGCAGATATATGGATAGTAGACTGGGGAACCGATTGTGAAGTACAGCATCCCTCAGTGATTCCCTTGTGGGGGGATTAAGGCAAAGTAATTACTTGCTGCATTTGTTGTTTAGGCGAGAAGCAAAAAGACTGCAGCAAGGCTGGCCCCACTGATGAAAAATCATTTTTGCCACGTTCTTGTTAACAGACCACTCATGAAGTAGAAGAATGCACCTGCTCATCTTGTCTGCTATCACACTGGACTTCTGTGGAATGTGCGTTGTTATGAGAAAGCAGTTGGATGAGGTCATCCACTGCTACAATCTGAGTGCTTCTTGACACAAGGGGTAAGATCTGGTCCCTCCTTGTTTGTTGATGTATCAAACCACTGACATATTCTCTGTATGAAGTGTAATCATCCCCGAAGGAAGAGTATCCTGAAGGGCCTACAATGCTAAAAGCACTGCTCTCATTTCTAGAACAGTGATATGCAAATTGGCCTCTTCAGGGCACCAAGTTCTTTGGACTGTTTTCCCCAGAATATGTCCTCCCAATCCAAATGGGAAGCGTCTGTGCTTACTATGGCCTTGGGCTGAGGTGCAATGAATGGACGCCCTTGTAGAACCTGATATAACTGCATCCACCACTTGAAATCTCTCTTGCATATAAGAGTGATTCAAATCAGAGTAGACATGGACTGTTAAAGTATTGACTATTGCATGGCTGGCATCCACTGAAGAATCCGGATGTAAAATCTGGCTAAAGGTACTAGTGCTACTGCCGCTGACACTGATCCCAGAGCTTGAAGGACAAAGTGGGCTGAAATCTTGGTGGTAAAGATTATTTTTCTGACTTGTGATTTTATGGTCTGAACTCTTGAGGGGGGCAGTGAAGCTATGGTTGCTTTTTAACAGTGTAGCGCTCCTATGAATTCTAAACTTTGAGATGGATCCAGTTGAGACTTTTTGTAGTTTATAGTTATCCCCAGGACAGAACATGTCTAGAGAACCTGACCTGTTGCCCTTATTAACAGATGCCTGGTGGGAGCAGTAATAAGGCAATTGTCCTGATATGGAAACACCTGGAATCCTTGCAGTCTCAAGTGGACTGCTACTACTGCCATACATTTGGAGAACACCATGGGGGCTGTGGTGAGACCAAAGGGCAGAACTCTGAAATCATAATGACTGGCTTCCAGCCAGAAGCGTAATTAGGTTCTGGATCATCTGCTCATCAATATGTGATAGTACACATCCCGGAGGCCTATACAGCACATCCAGCCATCCTTGTCCAGAAAAGGGGCAAAAAGAGAAAAAGCCCAGTAGTCAGTAAAGTTCCATGCTACACTCCAGCAATATGTCAAGATAAAAACAAATAAAAGTAGCAGGAACACCACGGTCATAAAAATATGGAATTTTAATATAAAAAGAAGATAAGCAGTTTTGCGTTTCCCAACAAACGCTTCATCAGATCTAAAAACATTAATTCACAGTACAAACATACTGTATCTAAAACAATTAAACACAAGAATTAATACCCAATCAAAGACAAAAGTATTGTCTGATGCATACCAACTAATTAGTATTGCAAATCAAGCTCCAGCAGGATCTGGTTTCAAAGATACAGAACAGTTTAAGCCTGGATAAAAATCTGCCTGCAGTTTTAAAACCTGACAGCTCTATTTTTTCAGTATAGTTCACAATGCCCCCCACCACCACCACCATTCTCAAATATACATTGCAAGACCCTGAAAGAAAAATAATGACCATTAAACTCCATTATATGCTTTGATAAAGCATTTTTCATATCTTTTTTTTCTTATATCATATAGATGATGTGATGTTACTCTTTCTTTGAGCATCTTATTAGTCTTGCCCACATAAAAACTTGGACATTGGTTGCAGGTGGCTAAATAAAACCACATTTTGTGTCCTGCAATCACTATAAAAGTTGGGGAAGAACTTAAAATTAAGTCTAGGGTGTTCAAAGGTCTGTACTCTAGTAATATATGTGCAAATACAATAGTTCCTGCAGGGGAACGTACCAAGTTTCATAGATGGTAAATGTTTAGTTTGGGGTTTAACACATAATTGCCTTTTCAAATTCATTGCATTCTTGAAATGAAAAGTGGGGCGACCACCTACCAGGGCTCTGGTCTTACCATTAGAAATTAAAAAATCCCAATTTTTAAGTATTATGGCACAGATAGGATATGTGTCACTGGTATATTTAATACCAAATTTAAGTTGGTATTGACTATAGTTCCTGTGATCAGAGACCAACCTAGTATTGCGATCAACCACATGTCTAGAGAAAGTACAGTTGTGTACACTTACCATAAATGTAGATGTTCAAGTGTATTCACTGTTGCAGTCATCATACTTGGGTTATCCTGCCAGGGATAGGCTTCCGTCGGCCCGAATACCAGAGGCTTGGTATTTCTGCGTCAGTTGCTGTCGCTCCAGAACTACATCAGGTCATCAAGTGGTATAAAAACAGGCAGCCAATGCCATTAAATCAGTTTTTCTTGCCCCAAATGTCAGGAGCCCTCAATAGGGAGCTAAGTTATGGTGGAGTAACACCACCAGTAGAAAGTAAATACCAATAACCCTGCAAGGGTGATGAAGAGAGAGAGAGAAAGAGAGACAAGGGGGCTGGAGGGTGGGAAACCAGGACGGCAACAGTGAATGCACTCGAACATCTACATTTATGGTAAGTGTACACAGCTGTACTATGTTCTTTGTGTTTCACTGCTGCAGTCATCACACTTGGGTTGATTCCCAAAGCTGAGGAACGGGTGGAGGCAGTCAAGAAGAGTTGGGGCTGGCTAATATGCCCTGCAGGACTGCGGTTGCAAAGCCTGCCCTAGATTTTGAAAAGATAGCAGGTGGTAATGCTTGGTGCAGGTATGAACAGAACTCCCCAGTCCAAGAAAATATCTAGTGCTGTGCTAAAGTCCACCAAGCAGTAAACCAATAGTCCATAAAGCAAAAAACAAAGTGGAACACTGCTATGTTGAGTCTTTTAATATCCAAAACAGATGAAAAAACAGATAAAAAACAGGATGAGCGCTTTCGGGATGTACCCTTCATCAGATAAAGTGGAAACATTAAACACACATTTTTGTATATTCTAACAGCCAATCAAAATCAGTAGAAACCCCGCCTATTTTGTAGGACAGGTTTAATAGGTATAACTTCATTTAAACCTGGCTTCCTGTTTGCCATCAAATCAACAATCCACCTAGTTTCCACCAATTCTGTTTTTAACTTAATGTCACCACCTCTGCTATTCAATCTAACGTTTACAATAGCCCGAAACTTAAAAATATGAGTTGGAAATTCTTTTACATGCCTGCATAATGCATTTCTATCATCACCATTCCTAATACATGAAAGATGTTGCAATATTCTTACTTTTAGCATATTGTTAGTCTTCCCAACATAGAAACAAGGGCAGTGGCAGCATTCGGCTAAGTAAACTATATCAGTAGTACGACATGTAGCCTTGGCCTTAAAAGAGAAGACCCTATTGTTAACAGTATGTTTGAAATCTGTGTCCTTATTTATGTTAGAACAAGCTTTGCACATACCACAAGGCCTTGTTCCTGTGCTGTGTTTACTAGGCTAACGACCAGAAGGGCATTTTTAAGCCTAGACATGCATCCCAAATTTCTGACAAATTCCGGTACCCTTGGTAAGTGTAAGCAGGGGCTTGGGAGATAAAACATTTACAAGCAGGTGCCTGGGAGATGAACCATTTACAGGTTGCCTGTGCCCATTAGAGATACAGGTGCCAAACTAGTTATCAATTTCCTGTTACCCATCCAATTGTTCAAGTTGCACTTGAATTGGGTTGGGGAGGAACTCTGCTTCACTTGGATGGGGAGCCTGTTCTAGAGACAGGATAGTCCCTGGGACACATACCTGTCTCTCCAGCAGAACCTATTTATATCACACACAAGGCTTAAGTCTTTAGAATGGGTAATTCTGGTGCTGTTTGTTTTGTGGATATGTAGGAGGTTCATTAGGGTGGGGTGTGATAATGCTCTGTATGCCAGGCATAGATTTCCCCTCAACAGCCTGTAGGAGACAGGATACAGCCTTGAGGTAGTCTGCATATGACATTTTATTTACTCCCTGTATTCTTTTAGTGAGGAACCTCTGTTGACGTTCCAATTCTAGGATATGCCTGGGTAAGTACATACCAAAGGGGACACTGTACTCAGTGATAGACCTGATGAATGCTTAAAATAGTGGAGCAATGACTTCCTTGGAACTAGACGCCATACCTTTGTTTATAAGTTGTGCAACATAGAATAATTTTCTTATCATTGTAAACACGTGATGGTCAAAAGCTAGATTACTGCCTATGTGTGTTCCTAAGTCCCTCACTACTGAGTCAACACTAAGGGGTATATTGTCAATATGATAGAAAACCAGGACTGGATGACTTCCCAAAGGATACTATTTTGCATTCCTAGGCATTTAGTTTTAGTCCATGGGTCTGACACCAGTTGTTTGTCTATGTCAGCCTTTCCGTGAGAACATTTGTGTCAGTGTGGGATTCAATGACAGCTCCTAATTTGTAATCATCTGCAAATTTAGTCAGCCAGAGACCAGTGACATTGGCTTTGACTTCAGAGACGTAAATGGCAAAAAGGAGGGGTCCAAGGACTGATCCCTGAGGGACTCCACTTGTGACTGGCCTCTTTGTAGAGGTGGACTCCCCAATTCTAACTTCCTGGGTCCTGTCTGTGAGTCAGTTGGCTATCCACTGGGTAATATACGGGTTTGTACCTAACCTCTTGAATTTGTCAACAATGCCCAAGTGAGGTACTGTGTCAAATGCCTTGGCCAGGTCAAGGGTACGCAGTGTGAACCATTTTGCCCTCCTCCATTGCTTTGGTGACCTTCACGAAGAAGTCCACCAGTATGAATAGGCATGACCTGCCCTTCACAAAACCAAACTGGGTGGGGTCCAGTGTCTGGAGGTTTACTAGATCATTAATGAGCATTTCCATAATAACTCTTTCCATAGCTTTGCATATGAAACTAGTGAGACTTTAGTTTGGGTCTGTAGTTTCCAGGGTCTGTAGATGGCCCACCTTTATGCAGAGGAATGACTGTTGTTGTTCGCCATTCATGAGGCACGAAGTCTGTTTGGAGACTACAGTTAAACAGCAATTCTAGAGGGCCTGATATGTCATGTTTCATGCTATTTAGAAGGCATCCTGGGATATTTTCTGGGCACAATGATGCAGTGTTCTTGGCCTTAGAGACAGCAATAAGGACCCATTCCATAATAATAGCAGGGGGAGTTATATTTGATGGTATTTCCTGAGGGAAGGTTGAGGAAGGGAGAGGGATAAAGTTGGATCAGAATTTATTGGCCATTATGTTTGCTATATCTTCTGGCTCAGTATAGATGGCTCCATTTACAATGAGCTCTCCACACAATTCTGTATTGCCTTTGATGATGCGGACATAGTTAAAGAATGCCTTGTGGTTGTCTTTAGCCTGGGAGGCCAAATTTCCCTTTTGTAGACTTTCTCCTTTGAGTTATTTGTTTAGTTTGATGAGTGCTTTTATCTTGCTGGGTGCTGTACCTACTAATTTTGCCATGATTTTTTTCCTTCTGTTATACAGCCTATTGATTTTGTGATTCCACCAGGGTGGCTTATTTTTTTTAGTTAGCCCTGTACTTCTTCCTTGTAGGTACAGCTGCCTCTATACAGCTACTAGCATGCTTGTATAAAGTTTCTGTGAACAGTTCTGCATAGGCAGCTGAGTTCTCATGGTTTTTGGGGGCTTGAAATTTTGCTAGGTTATAGCTTAATACCAGGAAGTTAGCCTTAGAATAGTTCCTGAGTATTCCAGGGTTAGCTAGGGGTCCAGGTTTTATTTTTACTTTAAGGAGACCATTTTGTGGTCTGACCTCACCATGGAAAACATTAGCACTCTCTCATACTAGTGAGGACCAGATCTGGTACAGTTGCATCCCTGACTGGTGTACTGACAATCTGGTCCTGGGAGTTTGGTGTCGTACAGGATTCCCAGTTAATAGTGGGGTAATTAAAGTCACCTATGAATATAGTATTGGGTTGGATGGTGAAGGTTTCCAATAAGTTTAAGTACATGGTATGGGTTTCCTAGGTCAAAAGGGGGACCTATATCTTGCAAGGAAGTGTTATTGGATTTTACCTATGGTGATATGAACATGGTACAGCTCAAGTGCTGTCCTGTTTGACCAGTCTTGAGGTATATTTATTTTTGATTTAAATCAAGACACCTTCACCTTTAGTCCCTGCCTGTACAGTAGCTGGTCTAAATGTGTGGAAGGCATTATAACTTAGCACTGTTGGTGTACTCTCCGTGGCTTTAAAAGAATATCTCCGTGACTGCAAAGATGTCAGCATTCTGTAGGGTGAACAGAGCTTCGCGGGAGTGGAGTTTTTTGTTTAGACTTTTGTTTTGATACAGTTTTGCCAGCTTTCACTCTAGGAAAGGTAAAAAAAAAAAAAAAAAAAAAAAAAAAAATATTCAGAATTTATAATGTTACTAGTCCAATGTTAAATAAAATCTGAGTTGTCCATAAACATCCAATAAATGGAAAGTACACCCTCCTTTAATGGAAAATGTTGAAAAGAATACTGGCAGATTGATTGCCTGGTTAAGGTTTACTTTGGATGTTACCTTCGGAAGGAAATTAGGATTTGGTCTCAAAGACAGCTGTCTTTATGGAAGATGATATATGGGGGGTTACAGGACAGAGTTTGCAATTGTAAATTCCTCTTTACAGAAGTGACAGCCAAAAAAATGGTTTTCTAAGTAAGGGGCCAGAGTTAATGCCTGTAGCATAATTGTAATATTCCATGGAGGTTCAGGATCCCTTATTGGAGGCTGCAACAGAAAATCCCTTTTAGAAAGGCTTTTGAGATTTTCAAGGAAGTGATGAGTGTTTGACCATGCACAATGTGGAAACTGGAAGTGCCTGCAAACTAACTTTGATAGTTGAAAAACAAGAGCCTTTTTGGAATAGATCTAACAAGAAATACAAAGCAGATGGAACAAATGCTAAAAAAGGATCTAATTCTTTAGAAGATGCCCACTCAGAAAATCTCTTCTGCTTGCTAAAGTAAACCTTCTTTATATGTGGTTTTCGTGAAGCAGTTAATTTGTGGACCACAGAAAAGGACAGCCTAGCATCTCTGGCCATACCTCTCAAGTGTACCTTATTATGAGGAATGTACCTCATTTGGGGTCTTAAAAAGTTCATGTTCTGCAAAGTTCTTCAAAGTTCCACACTGAAAGTGTCTGTCACACATTCAGTGTTAGGAATTGTTTTAGGTGAAATCCATGGCAAATAGAAACTAATCATATCAATTCATTAAAATATCTTCTTTATAAGTAAAACCAGTATATTTTAACCATCCTATGACCTTCCTAGTTAAAGTTGTTAGTAAGCCATTAGTATGTGTTCCACATTTTGCCCATTTGTTCCACATTATGAGGGCTAGTGTTCCTCATTCTGGAGATGGGAGGTTGAAAGCTATGTCTCTGGCCATTGTTAGAATTGAAAGAACCATGCAGTCAGCTTCAAGGCATTCAGGTCCAGTAGAGGCTGCCAGGATGGGCAACTCAGAAGATCTACCTTGAATCCCTGCATCTTGGGAGGACATACTAGATGTGGTCATAGAAAAGGAAACCAAACCTGCCAGGGCCAGAGGGAGCCAATAAGGATTACATTGGCTTTTCACCTCCTGGCTTTCTAAATAAACTTTGGTATCAAGTGTACTGAAGGAAAACCATATAGCAGACCCGGGGGCCAAATGTGAACAAAAGCATCCCTCGGTGAAATACCCTGTGGGAGAATCAGGACAAAGAAACTGCTCATAGGATCATAGGAAGTTACTGGGCTATTGGCCCTTAGGCCCTTACAAGGCTAGCCAAGAATTTAGCCAATATTTACAAGCAGTAAACACCCTATGCCACTGTCCAACAGGGACACTGGTGGAATCCTGGGATGTATTTTCTGTTCCCCATCCAGTTATACAGGTTGCGCTTAAAAAGGTTTAATGAGGTACTCTGATTTATGTGGAGAGGGAATTTATTCCACAAAAGGGGAGACTCTGGGACACAAATATGTCCCGCCAACAAGTCCTATTGATGTCACAGACCAGGTTGAGGTCATGCGTGCGGGTTACTCGAGTGGAGCTTGACTTGCGGATATGCAGCAGTCTCATCAGGGCGGGGTCTGAGATTGCTTTGTTTGCCAGACAGAGGTCACCTCTGAGGAGTCTGTAGGAGACTAAGTGGAAGGAAAGGGCTTTTAGCCTATCTGTTTAGGGTAGATATTTGAGGCCCTGGATTCTCTGGATGAGGAACCTCTGTGGTCTCTCCAGCTGCTGCATGAGCTTTGTGAGGTACATGAAAAAAAGGGCACTGTACTCAATAATCGGTCTTATAAGGGAAGAATGCAAGGATGTTATGACCAACTTGTCCCTCTATGAGATGCTCTTACTAATGAGGTGGGCCTTGTAGAAGGCTTTCCATACAACAGAGGCAATATAGTGGTCAAAAGTCAGTTTGCTATCAACCTGGGTGCCCAAGTCCCTCACAACTGATTGTGTGCTTACAGCTTTATTATCAATGTGATAATTTGTGGGGATGTCATTCTCCGCAAAAGGGATGATGATGCACTTTTTGTCATTCAGCTTGAGGCCATGTTTCTGGCACCAGTCATTTGTTTGGGTGAGACCCTCTTCGAGGCTTGTCCACATTACTAGAGGAATTGATGACAACACCCAGCTTGCAGTCATCTCGAAACTTGGTCAGCCATAGCCCATCAGATTTGGCCTGTACCTCTGAGAAGTACATCCCAAACAGCAGATGCCCCAAGACCGATCCCTGGAGCACACCACTTGTTATGGGTCTACTACTTGAGGTGGCTTCCCCTATTTTGACTAGGTGGGTTCTATCAGTGAGCCAGTTTTCTATCCATCTGGTAACATATGGATTGATGCCTAGTTGAGACAGTTTTATCTATTATACCTGAGTGGGGAACAATATCGAAGGCCTTGGCCAGGTCAAGGTAGGCAGTGTGCACCGTGTTCTCCTCGTCTATGACCTTGGTGACTGTCTCAAAGAAGTCGACCAAATTTAACAGGCATGACATCCCCTTGACAAAACCAAATTGTGTGGGATCAAGTGTCTAGAGGTTGCCAATGTCCTTGTTAATGAGGTCCATGATAATCCGCTCCATGGCCTTGCAGATCAGGCTAGTTAGGCTCTATAATTTCCTGGATTGGTGGACGCCCCACCTTTGTGCAAACGGATGACAGTAGCTGTCTTCCACTCGGCTGAGATGAAACCGGTACTCAGGCTTTGTTTCAGTAGGGTGCCTAATGGTGCTGCAAGTTCCTGCCCGAGTTCATGTAGGATGCAGCCTGGGATGTCATCGTGTCCGATGGAGGCTGTATTTTTTGCCTTTGAGAGGGCAGTGATGACTTGCTCCCTAGAGATAAGGGGAGGAGTCAGGTACTGGGGATGTCCTGTTTTACTGATGGGATGACACAGGAGTGAAGCTTTCATTGAACCTGTCTGCCAGTAGGTTGTCTATATCCACAGGGTTTGTGTATGTAGTGTTCTTGATCACCAGTTCTGAGCAGATCTGGGTGCTTCCCATGAGATTGCGGACATGTGTGAAGAAAGCCTTATGACTGTCTTTAGTAGATGTGCCCAGTTTGGACTCAACGTTTGCTTTGTAGGATTTTACTAGTGCTCGTATTTGCTGTTCAGGCAAAGCAGAGATTGCTTCCAATTAAGACACCTGTTCCTCCTTGGTTCTGTCCAGCAATGTTTTCCTTTTATTATAGAGGATATTTAATGTAGATGTCCACCAGACAGGTTTACTCTTCCTTGAGGAAGAGGATTTCATCCTGTCTGGTATTCCTGATTCCACGCAGCTATATAAATGCTCATAAAGTACTTTGGTGTATGTTTGGACATATGTGCTAGTTCCTGTGGAGGGGAAGGGGGCTGTGAAGCTGTTTATATCTTCCCTCATGCGGTTGTAATCAGCTTTGGAGAAGTTTTTCTGTTTGACCCTAGCTGGGGGGGGGGGGAGATGTCTTCGAAAGTAACTGCTTTGTGGTTGGATCTTACCAGAGATGATGACACTGTAGGGATGTTGCAGTGGTTACTCATGTTGGTTAATACCAAGTCAAAGATATTTTCACCTGTTGTGGGGGTGCCAACCAACTGATCAAAGGCATGTGCATTGATGAAATCAAGGAATCTCTGGGCATTTGTGTTTTGGCATGAGCATTTCTTCCAATCTATGGTTGGATAGATAAAGTTGCCCAAGATCAGGATAAAGGGTTGACTCTTGACAGATTCGAAGAGGTCCAGATAGGTGGAGTGGGCATCTTGAGTCAGAGTAGGAGGCCTGCAGCTAGCTATGATGTGAATAGGGGTCTTGTCAATTGTTAACTGCACCTGGAGTATTTACTGTGCATCATACTGTTTGACCAGCCTAGATGTGTGTATGTCTTTTATATATATATATTGCAACTCCACCTCCTTTTGTTTTGCTGCCCACAGTTTGGAGTCTGAATGAATGATAGGATGAGTAACCTGGTATGGCTGCCTGGCGTGCTCGCCACAGCTTTAAACAAAGTTTTTGTGACTGCACAAATGTCAGCTTCTTCCAGGGTTAAGAATGCTTGCAATGAGTGTAGTTTCATGTTTAGACTCCTAGCGTTTAGCAGCATGAAGTTTAATTTACTTTTTGATGAAGATTTCATGTTGGTAGTTTTGACCTCATGGCATTGCCTAAAAAAGGGACTATGGGGGAGACAAGAGCCTTTGCCAGGAGCCTGAAGCCCAAGGGAGACAGATGCAGGCCATCTCTGGCAAAGCATCGTGGCTTGTCAATCATGTCATCCCAGGCTGTCAGGTACTGGATCCCCTTGGAATGACACCAGAAACTGAGCCAATTGTTAAAGTCAGTCATTTTCTGTTTGTATTGAGGCATCATTCCAGGTGACAGTAGAATGCTGCTTAAGGCTAGGAACATACCTGCCTGGGACACATACTCAGCGAGCTTGATCATGTCTCTCTTCATACAGTCCAAGGAGGTGTGTCTCAAGTCATTCACTCCAACATGGACTATGACAGAGTCATAACAGTACCTGTTGAGAGACTTAAGTGGCCTGGTGATATGGCGGATTCTGGCACCCGACAAACAACTAACCATGACTTTCTCCTTATCTAGCCTGGTGACGTGCACATCTGCTTGTCTCACAATGGAGTCTCACATGACTAACATGTTGGGTTATGTTTAGGCCTTAGTGGCTGTGAGACACAAGTGTGTGGACTATGTGTGGTGTTGTGGGCTGTGGAGTTTGCGCGCGTTTATGTCTCGGAGGTCTCTTTTGTTTGAGTATGCTTTTGTTGAGGACCTCCGCATATGTGGGGGTGTGTTGTCTAGGTGTGCGTGGTGTTTGAGGTGTGCTGTTCATGTTGCCAACCTTCTCAGTGCCAGATGTACTGTTTTTTGGGGAAGAGAATAATGACACTAGGTGCTTGATGTAATTGCATCTCTCACAAGCTGTGTTCCTAGGTGGTAGTAGTAGAGGGCTGTCCATGTACATGAGGCAGTTGCTACACTGTCTCAGGATGCCCATATCGACCAGACTGGCAGGAGAAAATGTAGGAAATTGTCCATCCATATTTGTCAGAAACTGAAAGAGCTAAGAGGGTAAAGAGAAGAAGGTATAAGAGTGGTACTACTAGATGATAACACAAGTGCTACTAAGGGAAAATTTGTAGTTGGAATACCTCAAAAAGTGTTAAAAGCCATACAACTGAAACTCTGGATGCAGCAGACCTGTATCTAAACTATCCTACTCAATTTTAAGGTTAAGAAATCAGTAAGAAAAAGCTCACAATGAAGCATAGATTAATCACTTATAGTCAAAAGAATTTGTTGAGATATGAAGCACAAAGTTCACAGCAAGGTTAGTACTAGTGACCGAATATTTGCATTGTCACTACCTGATTGAGGAAACACTCACAATACAGAAAAAATCCTGCTCAACTTGTCCACTAGAACACTGGAAGTCCCTGGGATGTACATTGCAATGAAAAAGCAATGGGAAGACATTGCCCACTGCCACACTCGAATGGCTTCCCAGCAAAGTGGATATGATCAGATTTCTCCTTGCTTGTTTATATACCAGAACTCTGCCACGTTGCCTGTCTGTATAAAAATCAAACTCTTGCTTAGGGAGTTCTGAAAAGCCTGCAATGCAAAGAAGACCACCTTCATCGCCAAGACACTGATTTGAAGACTTGCCTCGACTGGTGACCATGAACCTTGGATCATCTTCCCTTAGAAAAGACCCCAACCACCCCAGCAGGGAAGCACACATGATTACTGTAGCCACTGGGGGAGATGAGGAAAGCAACTGACCTTCCAGAATGTCTAAGTCATTCACCACCTGATGTGAGACCAGCAAATGGGAGTTAGACAAATTTGAGCACAGATGCGGCAAAATGGAACATTGTACTGTCAGAATTCACTGAAGAACTCTCATAAGATATCTGGCTAGAGGAATTTTCATAATGGTTGAAGCTATCAACCCTAGCAGCTATAATACGAGTCTTGTGAGAGGAGAGTGATGTTGGAGATCCCAAATCTCTATATGACATATGGATGGAAGCCATGGCTCTGGGAGTTTAGTTATTTGGCTGATTGTATTCAGGTGTCATCTGATAAACTCTGTTGTGTTGAGGTAAAATGTCTCTTTGCTTGACTGATGGTAATACCCAAACTATGAGCAAGTCGGAGCAAGAAGTCCCATTGCTGGAACGGAAGATCCCCTGTTGCAGCAGTAAGGAGCAGACTGTTTAAATAAGACCTAGGAGTTTCAGATATCCTACCATCACTGTCATGCATTTGGTGAACAGCCAGGGGAGCTATACTGAGACCAAAACACAGGGCCATGAAATGGAAGTGACTGGCCCCTGGCAGGAAATTGAGAAACCTGCTGGACTGCCTTGCTACTTTGATGTGATAATAGGCACCCAGGAGATCTATACAGGACATCCATTTATCCTTCCTGAGAAGAGGTAGAATGGACTTAACTATGACCATCCAGAACTTTGTCTGCCTTACAAACTGACTGAGGTTACTTCGGTCCAAAACTGGTCTGAGGTCCCATATCTTTTCTGAAACTAACAACCTGGAATAAACTCCAGATCTTAACTGGTCTAGGATGAGCTTCTGGATAACTCTTTTTCCAACAGCTTTAAAACTTCTGCTGCTGTGCATTCCATTTGACTGGGTGGAATTACTGGAATCTTCCCCTGATTAGGAGAAACAAAGGGAATGGTGTAACCTCTGGTCATTATCCTCAGCACCCATGTATCTCTTGTGATGGCCTGCCAGGCTTGAGGGTGCAAGGATAAATCCCCCCCTCAAAATGCCTCCAGACAGAGGCAGTCAAGCAATCCTGCTGGAGTGGTCATAGGATTTCATAGTGAAAGGATGGCAAAATTCTTTATTATGCAGTCCACCTCTGCCCCTAGAGTGACATCCATTGAAAATGCCCTCCCTAGCCTCAGGAGGTTATGTCTGCAGGAAGGTCTTGGTTAAATCCCTGAGATTTTCTGAACCACACCTTCTTCCGTCCTCTCTGATTCCTTGAAAAAATTATTTGAGAAGTGAAAAAGCAGATCCCAAGTGCAGCAGGTCTTTACTGTCTTAACGGTTGGTCTGAAAAGTGTCAAACAGTCAAAGAAGGCATTAAGGAAGGATGTCTTGAAGCCTAACACAAACTCAACAATCGTGATTGAGTGATTGTGCTGGTGGATGGCTGTTGCTCTAACCATAACATACGCTGCATTAGAAAGCAGATACATGAATATGTTGGACATTGATTGTAGGGTAGACAATTGGGACTCCACCATTTTCTGGATGTCTCCCAGCAAGGTACCTGAGAGAGACTTGGTAAGATCTTTGGTTAGATCCCTCTGGAAACATGTCATAAGGGCATGATACTTGGTGCTCTAAGTGTAAAAGACCCTGATGCATGCATCTATATCCCAAACCTGTCCAATGCCCTTGACTTCCTGTTAAGCGGATGTACAGATGTGTTCTCTTCTGAGAGCTCCCGCTGGGTGGCTACCATCAAAACCATGGCATTTACTGGAGGACCCTTGTTCCCGTATGTTCTGTCCTTTGGGGTCACCAATATCTTCAAAATATAAATGTGTAGTGAATAAAGTTGGATCCACATAAAAAGAAGCCATCAAAAACAGATGAATCTCGACCACTAAGGCTAAAAAACTCAGTTCTCTATTAAAATAACAAATGACAAAATGCACTTCTTCAGATCATATAAAAAGTGAAACAAGTTGTTCTCTCATATAGTGATACAATTACAAAGCTAATGAATTAAAACAAATTATCAGATGCCATAGCAACTAATACTGAGCTTAATCAGTGGCATAATTTACGTAATTTCAGTGCAGGTTTAAGTGGGCACTCTCATTGAGACCATAGCTTGCAAAGTAATAATCCACTTTAATTCATCCATCTCTGTTTTAGATTTTAAACATCCACCTCTCACACTTTATTAGTTAGCAGGAAAACCATAAATTCAAAAGCATGGTTATTATACTTTCTAATATGCTTATTCAGAGCATTATTTTCAGCATTTCTCCTAATATCACTTAGATGTTCAAGGATTCATTCATTTAAACTACGACTGGTTCTGCCTCCATATAAACAGGACACTTAGTGCATAATGCAATATATACAAGGTCCCTGTTTTTACAATCTGCATAAAATTTCACAGAATATCTCCTTTCAGTAGCTGGATGTATGAAGAAGCCCTTACCATATACGAAATTACAGGCTTTACAGCTACGATATGGAAAAGTCCCTTTTGTCCTAGTAAGGGAGCCCACTCTAGAATTATTATTACTGTTATACCTCTCATAGCAAAGCCGTTGTTTAAGGGACGGTTTGTTCTTAAAGGTAAATATTGGCTTTCCCCAACTATATTTCTGATGTCTTCATTTACTAATAATAATATACGCCAGTTCCTTTTTTATAACATTGAAAACTAAGCTGATGTCGTTAGAATATGTAAGGTTGACTCTTAGTTTACTGGAAGTACTAAGAGATGTGTAAGACCTAGAACCACAACTTCCAATAAACTTAGAGTCAACCTTACAGATACGGAGAAATAAGTTTTTCCTACAGTGACTCTCAGACTCTTCACTTCTTGAATAACTTTACTGTATAATACCCATCTTTAAATTCAGTACTTAAAGTCTCAGATATAACATCTACGTCCTTCTCTTCTGTATGTAATCTTGAAAATTCTCAAAAACTGACTTCTGATAGAATTATGATAAACGTGTGTATGCATACTAGTACAGTGCAGCTTAGTGTTCTTCAAGCAAGACTTCCTGTAAACACAAGTACTCAAACCACCTTCGGTGGTTACAGTAATTAGTATATCCAATCGTGGTTTTGCTGATAACTTAATTTTTTTAATTGATTAACTTTGTAATTGTTTTACTATATAAGAGAAAGAAAAGTTGTGCAAGAACTTATAACAACAGAAGTTCTTCTCTTCTCAGTTGCAGTATTCTTTACATGAGGGAGTTGCCTGCCTAGACGACCTGATGTTGGCTAGTATACCGAAGTGTTTTACTGCTGTAGGGTGTGTGGTACATCTCACGTAGGCAGCTATCGGATGTAGGCCACAAAAGTGACGTATGCGTGCACCATCTCAGAAATAAAGGCCCAGGAGGAGAGAGAGTCCAAGGAATACAAAGTCTGTACATCCAATAATCTTAAGAAGTGAATTCCAAGAAAGGGGATGCAAGCCTGGTGAGTAGCAGCCTTTTATCCAATATTTAAAGATAAAATAAACACTTTTGCACTAAAATCGGCGCTTCTTCAGATCATAAAAACACCATTAAATAGATTCAAAGTAATTTGGAACAAACCAATCAAATTAGAAATAAAAATACAATAATTTACATATAAGCCAATCATGTTCACATATCTGTTTAACCAATCAAAAAATAACACTCATACTACAATAAGTAAGCCAATCATATTCACACATTTGCTTAACCAATTGTAGGATAACAGTTTTTTGTTCAGACCAATGAAAGGTTAGAAGCCAAAAATAAGGATATGGTAAGTCGAGCAATACCATATCACGAACTTACACCTATCAGATTAGGCTTCCTGAAAAATACAACCAATCTAAAATTAAGCAGCACTGAGTATTACAGCCACAGCAATCGTACACGTCTGAAAAACCATCATACCTGCAAACAACAATATAAATAAAAACAAATCAGGAACTCTATCCTGTACCTGTCACACAGCTTGGTTACTGCTCCTTCACAGTATTGGCACATAAAACTACAACAAATCAAAATTAAACATCACTGATTTTTTTCTATGTACGTTTTACGGTCATTTAAATAGTATGTCAGATGATAATGAAGTAAATCATGCGCTTCTATTTAGCCCTAAAAAACATCATACCTACACATGACAAAATAAATAAGAAATGAATAACAAAATGAATCAATACAATCAGTAAATCTGTCCGATGCCTATCACATGGATCGTTTACTATTCCCTCATCTATTGGCACATGAGGACATAGATTCCCAAAAAACAATAAATAACTTTGGTATCTCAAATACGCACAAAATCCCACTACATATATATAACATAATTAGAACTAAAAAGACATGGTTAAATGAATCAATAGCCATGTACTTGTATGTATAAACGCACCTAAATGGAATCCTTACTAGAAAACTGAAGTGTTGTTCAGGGGTGGAACTAATGGCACATAACAGGCATAAATGAATTGTACATATAGACACATCTTTAAACAAATAACCTTATTAAAAGTAAATACAACATCAAAAATAATAACTACCTGGACTGTACCTTAATAATTAATAGGGATCTTATTGATACCATATCATTACGCTAGGGCCAAATCATTGTATTACATTTTAAAATCCAATATAAAAAGAAGTCATGTACTCACCATAATGTTCTATGTGAGTTGTTCATCTTGCCTTCATTCTTACAGATGGGTTTGGAGCCGATCCTCGACTCTGAATCGGCCTACTACAAAGCTCGAAGTCTTCAGACAGCTCGAGATCAAGTCCCTATCCCATGATGCACCTGGAGTTACCTCAGATCTTGTTTGCTGCGTACAACACCATGTGTCATTCTATTACTCTTTAGGAGAAAACCATAGAAAGATTGAGCAACCAGGAAATCTAGTATCTCGGTCCTCGAAAAACCCTAGATGGGGTAAGGAGGGTGGGAAGTAAGAATGAAGGCGAGATAAACAACTCGCATGGAAAGTTATGGTGAGTACATAACTTCTTTATGTGAAGTTGTTCTATCTCGCCGTTCATTCTTACAGATGGGTGGACCATCTTTCTTGGGTGGCTCACGGGAGTATGTTTTTTAGGACAGTAGACCCAAAGGAGGCCCTGCCCCTGGAGGCCTTGTCAACTTTGTAATGAGTGATAAAGGTATGAGGTTTTGACCAAGTGGCTGCTGCACAAATGTTGTCTATAGGAAGCCTAGCAGAAAAGGCAGAAGATGTGGACACTGCTCTGGCAGAATGAACCTTAATTTTGTGTTGTAAGGGCATATTAACAGCCGAATAAACAAATGTGATACAATCAGATAACCATTTAGACAGTGTTGTTTTTGCCACTGGCATACCTGTTCTGGAATCTGAAAAGGAAACAAAAAGCTGTTCTGATTTTCTGAACTCTTTTGTTCTATCCAAGTAAAATCTGAGCTGTCTGTGAACATCAAGCTTGTGCAGCATATACTCTAAATTGTTGGTGTGTTTAGGAAAGAACAACTGGCAAATCTATGATCCGATTAAGGTTAGTTTCAGTACAAACTTTGGGTAAAAATGAAGGATTTGTTCACAGGGACACTCTGTCAGCATGGAAAATCAAATAAGGAGGTTTTATGGACAAGGCCTGAAGCTCTGACACTATACGGGCAGAGGTAATGGCTACTAAAAAGATAGTCTTCCATGACAAATATTTCAAATCTCATGAGGAAGCTGGTTCGAAAGGTGGGAGAATAATGCGTGAAAGCATAAAATTTAGATTCCATGGAGTATAAGGGGATTTCACAGGTGGTCTGAGATGAAAAGTCCCTTTGAAAAAGGCTTTGGATAGTTTGTGTGACATTGTGTTTAATCCTTCAAAGCCAAGGTGAAAGAGATAGCAGCAAGTTGAACCCAAAGTGTTGCTGCTGCAGCCCCTTTATTGAAAAGCAGAGTCAAAAACTCTAATATGGAAGCAATAGGGACTTGATAGGGATCAATGTTATTTTGGGAGGTCCATATAGAAAATCTCCATTTGCTAAGATATTTGTACTGGCCCGAGCTATGCGAGGAACCTCCGATCTATTGCAGCGGCAAACTACAGCTGGGGTAACTCCATGTGCATCATGGGATAGGGACTTGGCCTCGAGCTGTCTGAAGACCTCAAGCTTTGTAGTAGGTCAACTCACAGCCGAGGATTGGCTCTGAACCCATCTGAAAGAATGAAAGTCGAGATAGAACAACTTCACATTTCTCGTTTATCCAAGTATAGCGACCAAACACCACCCCTAGGATTATGAATTACCTGTGCAGTTAAGGAAAATTTAAAACGATGTCCTGAGTTCTCTAAAATATGATGGTACAAAGCATTAGTAGTTTTATTTTTGTAACTATCACAGTGATGTTCATACATCATGTCCCTTATCCTGCATTTGCTTTTCCCAATATAAAAACTGTCAGATTCCTGACATAATACAACATAAACAATACCTGTGGAATTGCAATTAAATTTACCCCTTATATTAAAAAGAAACCATTGATGTTGAAACATTCCCTCATATAAATATACTTACACTGGGGGCAACAACCACATTTGTTAATAGCTCCTGGTTTGCTTGTTACAAAATCTGAGTTCAATTCAATCAATTTTTTGAGATTAAATCTTTTTTTTATATATATAAATTGGTATTAATCCCCCAATTTCTTCAACACCATTCGGTCATCATTCTGAATACTACAATGTTTCAATATAAAGTCTTTCTCCAAAAAACTATCATTATTAAATGAAGTGATGAAAGACATAGAAAAAGTTGGGTTGACGTCCTGTTCAGATAAAGAAGACTGACTAAGATCTACAGATGTGACATTATCATGTTTAGCCAAAATAGGAACAAAATGATTGTTAAGCTGCTTCTGAATGACTTTCTCGCTATCACTCTTAATAAATTAATTGGGATATCCTCTCCTCTGAAACAACCCCCAAAGTATGTCACATTCCAATATAAAGTCATTAAACAACTTAGTTATGGGTGCCTCCCTGACAATTTAACCTTATATAACTGATTTTTTTCTAAGGGGTGGAGAATTATTAAAATGTAAAAACATGCTGGAATAAGTTGGTTTGTGGTAAATCTTAGAAATATATCTTTTATGATTGAGATCCTTGATAAGTAAAACATCCAGACAGTGTATACTGTCAGTCCCAATTTCAAAACAGAAATGCAAAAATGAAGTAGTATGATTGAGATTTTTTTGAGACTAAATCCTTTCTTATGTATAAAATTGGGGGTTATACCCCAAGCTCTTCAACACCATACGGTCATCACTCAGAATACTCCAATTTTTCAACATAATGTCTTCCACCAAAAAACTATCATTATTACTGAGATAGTCTACAAAATCCTTAATACTAATCTTATCTCTTTGCCAAACAATAAAGACGCCATCAAGGTATCTCAAATGCAAGGCACAAGCCTCAAACCATCCATTATTAAATAAATATCTGTGTTCACATTCAAGCATGACAATATTAGCAAACCTCCACAGGTGGCACACCCTTAATTTGGGGAAAAAATTCATTCTCAAAATAAATAAAATTGTTCTTCAATATAATCTCCAAAAACTCCTCATAAAGATTAATATGTCCTTTACTCACTCTTTCTAAATAAAAATTCAGTAAACTATTGAATACCAGTGTCATGCGGAATGACCGAGTAGAGGTATTTTTACATATCAATTGTCAGAAAACAAAACTGTCATTGTATCTTAAGTCATTACAATGTCCCAAAAAATCCCAAGAATCTATACATACATGACTTTCCTCTTTCACAAGGTGTTTAAGCTTGTGATCTAAAAATTTAGCAAAAGGGGGTCATCCACAATGGGGGACGCATCTGTGGATTTCACAAATCTTTATGTATCTTGGGAAGACAGAAGATACTATGGGTATGGGGATTCTCAATCTTTAAGTATTTAAATTCATCCAATGAAATATGTTGTTCTTGTAACATAGCACCAAGCTGTAAATGTATTTTTGAATAAACAATATGAAATTCATTCCTGGTAGTATCACTAAATAAAATGTAAATTCTCTCCAAGTAGTCATTATAATACATTACAACCAGCCCTCGCCCCCTTGTCAGGTTACATTAATCATGTTCATTCCTAGAAAGGTTATGAGAAAAGTGCATTTGTTTATGGTTTAAACAATGTCTAAAAGCGAGTTCACAAACATTCTCAAAAATGGCCAAAGTTGGATGCAGGGGCGGGTTGCAAATACTATGCACACGCAGCCCATTCATGGTGAAAGATGGGGAATTCCATCATTAAAATATATCACAAGGTTCAATTTCCTAATAAAAAGTTTAAAATACAGAGTACTTGCAACATCCACTCTTCTTATTGGTACAAACATCAGACCTTTTGAGAACAATTCAGCAACAGTCTCATTTAAACGATGTGAACTGTAATTGTAAATAAAAAAAATCCCTAGATAAATAAGAAGCCAAGGTATAAGGGAACTGAAATCACCATCTAACATAGAATGCATTATTTTCTCCCCAATTCCCCTTCCTTTTTTGCTGTTGTTGCCGATCCAAGTGATATGATTGGTTGGGGGAACTGGAGTTCCTGATCACCCACTGGTTCTGTTGTGGGTGTGTGTCTGGTTTCTGATTATTCCATTGCTTCCTTTGGCTCCATTCCTTTATTCTCTCTGACCAACGAGGTTGATAAAAACCCAAATGAGAATGAATGTGAGTTTCATCAGCATGGCCAGACTCAATGACGAAAACATCCTTGTTGCTGCTAGGTAAATGATGAATGGAAGAAGTGTTGTACATAACCCCACTGTCGGGTAAATGACGGTTAGGATAAGCTTTATTTTGGTCACAGTCTCTATTGTCTCAATCTAACGTCCTCATCTTCTTGTCCCTCATATGATTAATAATGCGCTCCATGTTAAAAAAAAATACCAGAATATTTACCCCTTGTATTGCTCAAATAAAAGATCGATTGTAATATTAAGTGCCCCAGTTTTGTTAATAAGCTCTTCAATCGTTACATTATGTTTCACCAATAACTTCATATATTCACAGCCCTGTTTGTCAAACAAGGCTAACAATTCCTTACGAAAAGTAGAGTTTTGAACTAACCTCACTGGATACCTTCCATGACTGCAGTCCTTTTGGAACATGACTGGTTGAGATACACTCAGAGAGGTATGTGTTCTCAAGTTACAGTTTACACACCTTAGTTAATATGTCTTCAAAAACATCCAAATTCTCTCTAAAAGTGGCAAAACTAGAATTGTTACAATTCAAAGCAAGTTATAACTTATGTTTCAGCCAGTCATTGAGACAAGGTATTTTCTGAAAAGAAAAAGAGGAAGAATGTCTATCAAGAATATCACCCAGCAAATTATTCGGTTGATATGTGCCAGCGGCTGCGATAGTTGAATTATTGAAAAGTTGTCCAGGAGGAATAGAGTTAATATGTGAACCCAACAGATGAACTGAGTGGGTAGTGAAGTCCTCCAAACATTGTGAAAACTGTCCAACCAGCACAGTAAGATTCCCGGCAGAAGCAGTCAAATTGGCAAAATCCGCCTCAGCATACAACAATTGAGAGTGGTTGCCAACTCCAGCAGCCATCATCCAAAAAAACAAACTCACGAATTGAAAAGACTAGAAAACCAAACTAAATTCCAAGAAAGGGGATGCAAGCCTCATGAGTATCAGCCTTCTATTCCAAAATTTCAAGATAAAATAAGCACTTTTGCACCAAAATTGGTACTTCTTCAAATCATAAAAAAAACATTAAAAAAACACCATTAAATAGATTCAACATAATTCAGAACAAACTATTCAAATTAAAAATAAAAATACAATAATTTACATACAAGCCAATCGTGTCCACGTATCTGTTTAACCAATCATAGGATAACAGTTTTTGTTCAGACCAATGAAAAGTTAGAAGCCAAAAACAAGGATCTGGTAAGCCAACCATTACCAAATCAAGAACTTAAACTTCTCAGAGTAGGCTTCCTGAAAAATACAACCAATCTAAAATTAAGCAGCACTAAGACTTCTTCTATGTGTATTACAGCCAAAGCAATCATACACTTCTAAAAAAACACTGTACCTGCAAACAACAAAATAAATAAAAACAAATTGGGAACTCTATCTCTTACATGTCAATAGCTTGTTTATTGTTCCTTCATAGTATCGGCACATAAAAAAATATAACAAATCAAAATTAAACATGACTGAGATTTTTTCTATGCACATTTTATGGTCATTTAAATAGTAGGTCAGATGACAATGAAGTAAATAGTGATGATCATACATCCTGTCCCTTAGCCTGCATTTGTTTTCCCAATATAAAAACTCGGGCATTCCTGCCATAATGCAACATAGAAAAATACCTGTGGAATTATAATTAAATTTACACCTTAAATTAAAAAGACAACCACAGATGTTGAAACATTCCCCTGTGTAAATATACATACACTGGGGGCAACAACCACATTTGTTCATAGCCTCTGGTTTGCTTATTACAAAATTAGAGTTCAATTCAATCAATTTTTTGAGATTAAATCCTCTCATGTATAAATTGGGGTCATCACTCAGAATACTCCAATTTTACAATATAATGTCTTTCACCAAAAAAACTATCATTATTATTGAGATAGTCTACAAAATCATTAATACTAATCTCATCTCTTCATCAAACAATAAAGATTTCATAAAGCTATCTTAAATACAAGGCACAAGCCTCACACCACCCATTATTAAATATCTGTGTTCCCATTGAAGCAAGAAAATATTAGCAAACAAACACCTACAGGAGGGCACCCACAGCAACACCCTTCGTTTGGAGAAAAAAATTCATTCTCAAAATAAATAAAATTGCTCTTCAATATAATCTCCAAAAACTCCTCATAAAGATTAATATGTTCTTGACTCACTCTTTTTCTAAATAAAAATTCAGGAAAGCACTGAACACCAATGCCATGCAGAATGACCAAGTAGAGGTCTTTTACATCAATTGTAAGAAAAATAAGAGAGTCATTGTAACTTAAGTTATTACAACATCCCAAATGCCGTTGAGGAACTGTTCGGCCTCAAATCTCGAAGCAAAAGGAGGTGAAAGGGACAGACATGCAGAAATGGCTGACGGATGTATTTTTATTAAAGAGGCGGAGGTGTGGCAATAATATATAAGGACTTTCTTTTACTTGAGCAACTGCAAATAGATGCCCCTGACCTAAGTATCATTGAACTACTAGTCTACTGCCTGAAAATGAATAATAACAAACAGATAATCCTACTAGCAGTATACATCTCACCTAACAATAACCCATCCCACCATAGAAAACCTATTCTCATAGGCATCCACTATATTTAATCAAGAAACCATTATAGTTGGAGATTTTAATACTGATTGGCAAACCTAGTCCTCTGATAACCCCTCCAACTACATAAACCGATATGGTTTTACCCAACTGATACATACACCCACTAGGGTTGACAAAAATAGCAACAATCTGTTCTCGACTGGACCCTGACAAACAAACCCTCACTTATTCACCACTCAGATTGTCTACCAGACAGCCTAAGTGACCACCTATTAACATACTTCCTAAGGCACCACAACTCTAACAAAAAAACTACATCATACAAACAAGTACAGAATACAAAAAACTTCTTCCCACACACTTTCATACAACTGTTTCAAAACTGCATTTGGACCCCACTAAAATTCCTCCCACTTGAGGCAGCAGTCGAATATTCCAACAGTACATTTCTGGATGTACTAAATACCCTGGCTGGCCCCTATAACACACATTAGCTCTAAAACAAATTACTGGCCATGGCTCACAAAGGAAACCAGGCAACTACTAAAACAAAGAGGCAAAGTCTGGTACCAACATCAGGCCAACAAAACCAAAGCCTCCCTTGACAGCTACAGTCACTTAAGAAATATTTGCAAAAAAAACAAATTAAAGATGATAAAAAATAGTACTATTCAAACATGCAGCACAAATACCAAAATAATCCACAAAAAGTCTGGGGTACTATCAAATTACACATCCAGGCCGTACTACCACCCCATCAACAAATGCCCATAACTCAGATAATAGTATAGCATCCCAGTTTAACTAATTTTTCATAAACTCTATACTTCTCTTATAAAAGACAAAAAAAAATTGCCCCCGACAAATCACTCAACCTGTAGCTAAGGACACCACTACCACAAGCTCCCTCTAACCCATCCAAATAAGTAAAATAAAGAAATTAGTGAGCAAACTAAAACCCTAAATTGTCGCCGCTGACAAACTACCAAATGAATACCTCAAACTAGCAGCCGATGTCATCTGATACCTAGTATCAATTCTGATTATTAGATCCATCTCTTGAGCAGTACGTACCTAAAATTTGGAAAGTCTCCTATGTAACACCTCTCCACAAAGGAGACTCCTCATTAGAACTCTCCAACTATCAACCAATATCCATACTATCCCCTTTCTAAAATTTTAGAAAAATGCATCCACTCAAAACTAATGGACCACGTACTAACAAATACGCTTCTATACACAACATGGATTTTGGCCAGGCCATAGAACCACCAATGCCCTGCTTAATTTTACCAATACTGTAAACCAATTAAAAAACAGTAACCAAATGGTCTCCTTGATATTTCTAGATATGTCAAAAGCATCTGACACAGTGTCCCACGATCAGCTCCTACAAGAGCTGGCATCCCTTAACATATCTAAAAATACCCTCACACGGTTTCAAAATTACCTTTCAGATTGCCAACAAGCAATCAAGTAGCAAAATAACCTCTCTTCTCTACTTCCTGTAACAGTAGGAGTTCCACAAGGGTCAATACTTGGTCCTGTACTCTTCTCAGTCCTCACTACAACTAATCTTGATACAATCATACAATATGCAGATGACTCAAATGTCATCTGTGCTGCATCCTCCCTGCCACAGCTTCAAGAAGTTAACCAAAGATCCTTCATGGCCAATGAATCTTACCTAACTAAATATCACAAACCACAAAAAGAACAAAACCAAAATTAAATTAAGCGAGGTCAGAGTTCATACAGCCAAAAACCAACACAAATACTGCCAAAATAAAAATGTCGTCCAGGAATGCGTGTAGTAAAATAACAGCCCCATTAAACCTAAGATCTTCTTTAATTGGCTTCCCCAATATCCATGACATAAGTTGCTATACCCGCCCCCAGGGGAGCCCCGCCATACACCCCATTTTGGGAAAAAAATCACCGTTAAGCGTATTTCTAGATGAGATATGTCGCTGTCTAGATCGCTTACTGGGGTGTCTATAAAAAATTTGGGTCTCGTCCTGGGTTTGGTCTAGATGTCAACAACAAGAAGATGGCCATGGAGATGGACACAAGATGCACTGGAGATCATATAGAAGTGAGGTTAAGTGAGGTTAATGAGGATAGAGGGCTATTTTTAGGACCTGTTCTTGGCAGGAAAAATAGACATCAACTTGTATAACTACATTGGACAAAATTTGTCCAAAAATTCCTGCCATGTTCGGGATCCCTAAAAATTCAAAAAGTATGAGAGTGATCCCCGATGGAGAGTCTGATGATCGATGGTCCTCGATCATTTACCCTTGTTCAAATTCTACTTATCACAAACTCTAGACAAATACATTAAGGGATCACTAGTTTATGTAAAGACTCTTGGTCCTTCCTTGAACACATCAATGGTATTTATATAATGAAACAACTTTCAACCATTGATGTTATTGGACTCCTATACACCTCCATTCCACACCAGGAAGCGTGGAGGACAGGGGGTCTATGCTCCAAGTCTTTCGTGCTTCCAAACTTAAAGTTGACCTTTGTACGGAACTGTTAGAAAAATGTATTGCTGGCTCCCCATGGTGGGCGGGTAGCAAACTATGTCATGGGATACGTAGCCACTTTTTTAAAGAAAAGAAAGATCTTAATGGGGCCTGTTATTTACTACTACATCCTGGATCTATTATTTTCATTTTTGTTTGGGTTCTCTGAATTAGAAGCTACAGCTTTTGTGGAGACTATAAATTCAGGCAGTATTTGTGTTTGGTTTTGCCTGCTGAACAAGGACCTCGCTTTACGGACTTACTAACTAAATATCAACTCATTCTTAACCCCCAACAAAACCAAACTAATGCTGTTCAGCAACAATCACAAAACAAACAATCTCTACCAAGACTTTAAAATCACCTCATCCAACCACACACTAACTGAACTAATCTCTGAAACTAAACTACTAGGTGTCACTATTGATCATCATCTTCTTTTGGCTGTTCCCGTTAGGGGTCGCCACAGTGGATCATCTGTTTCCATTTCTTCCTGTCCTCTGCATCATGCTCTTTCACACCAACCGCCTGCATGTCCTCTCTCACCACACCCATAAACCTTATCTTAGGCCTTCCTCTTTTCCTCTTCCCTGGCAGCTCCATCCTTAGCATCCTTTTCCCAATATACCCAGCATCCCTCCTCAGCACATGTCCAAACTAACGCAATCTCGCCTCTCTTGCTTTGTCTCCAAACTGTCCAACCTGAGCTGACCCACTAATATACTGATTCCTAATCCTGTCCATCCTAGTCACACCCAGTGCAAATCTTAACATCTTTAACTCTGCCACATCCAGCTCTGACTGCTGCCTTTTCGTCAGCTAGGTGTCACTATTGATAATAATTTAAAATTTGATAAGCACATATCACTTGCTGTTAAAAAGGCACACATTAAATTAGGGTCTCTCTACAGGATTAAGGCATACCTAACCAAGTCATCTAGACAAGCAATCGCTAGAACTCAACTATTAGTCACCCTACTGTACACCTCCCCTATACTCACAAACCTCAGGAAAACTGACCTTAACAAACTTGAATCATGCTACCACAAGATCGTCAAATTTGCCACCAACCTATCCTATGGAATCCATCACTGCCTCGCTCTAAAACAACTCAAATGGCTACAACTGCCTAACCTCCTATCCTTAAACCAGCTTACCCTAATCCACTCTAAGGTACATCTGCCTGACAAATGCACCAGCCATTAACAATCTAGTATGAATCCACCGCAACAACAGGTCACTGAGGTCCTCCCACAAACTACTATTAGAGGTCACAAAATCTAACAGCAGCTTTGGAGACTCTCTTTACTCTAATCACATCTCTAAAGCATGGAATGCCCTCCTTCAGAATATACTAAATGCAACTGACCCAGCACAATTCAAAAACCCGCTAAAGACCCATCTAAACAACAACTGGTTATGCCCTTGCTCTTCACCAGAGTGAACTTATTTGTTCTCTTCCCCACCTCTGTCCACCCTCAAACTCTTCTCCCACTTATTACTCTGATGTTCAAATAATTTTTGATAAAATGTTATTGTATGTTGTTTTATGCAACTAGAAAAACATTAGTGAACAGTACTCCTTTGTATAGCATGCCTTCTCCATGTTCTGTACAATTTTTACATTCTGTAAAATTTATCTGAATGATTTTTACATTCTGTAAAACTTTTCTGATCTGTATTTTGTGCCACTATACTGTGTACTTTTATGTGGAGCTTTTCTCCCTGGGCCTCTGCTAAAAATGGCCAGTCGGACTTGCCCAGTAAACAAATGTTAAATAAATAAAAATAAACTATTGAAAAATAAGCTAAGGCAGAATTGAGCAACTCACATCGGTATGAAATAACCAGAGGGAGATCTACTGTTAGTGGGTCTTGGTTTTGAGAGAGACATGAGATAGAAAATATTTTCCATTTGGAGAGGTAAGATTTCATTGTATTGGGTTTCCTGACCTCCTGCAGGACTTGAAGCATGTCCTCAGAGAAAAGGTGTCTAAAAGGTATCAAGGTTCTATCACCCACATAGTCAGTTTTCAGTGTTTCCAGGTGTGGGTGGATGAGGGAGCCCTTGTTTTGTGTAAAACCACTCTGTGAGGTAACTTGTGATGAATGCCCTTGGCTAGGTGCAGGGGAAGGGGAAGCCAATGCTGTTTTGGCCAGCAGGGAGTCATCAGCAAGATATTTGGTCTGTCCTGCTGAATCTTCAGCAGGACTTTTGGAAGGAGAGGAAGGGGAAGGAATGCATACAGAAATGTCCCCTTACAGGAAAATGATGAGGCTTCCACTTTCCATGCCAGAGGGTGAGGCTGTCTGGCACAAAATTTGGGAAGTTGTTTGTTCAGAGGGGAGGCAAACAAGTCTGAGAAATACCCCACTGGTGGACTATGTTCAGGAACACATCCCTGTGTAGCATTCATTCATGGGCCCATGTTGTGGATCTACTCAGTGTGTCTGCCACAGAGTTTTGATCGAAAGGGATGTACACCACCTGTAGGGAAACCTGAAACTGACGGGCTAGCTCCCAAACCTGTGAGGCTAATCTGCACAGGAGGTAAGATTTTTGTCCCCCCTGATCATTTACATACCACAGAACTGTCATGTTGTCTGTGTAGATCCTCAGTCATCCTGGGTTGAGGACAGATTTGAAGGACTGAACTGCTAGGATCAAAGCCTTCATCTCCTTTACACTGATGTGGTAGACCCAGTGCTGCTCCACAACCTCTCTCTGAAGCATCTGTGTACAGGTCTTGAGTTGGGGGCTGTGGGCGAATAGGAAGTCCTGGGTTGATGGTCATTTGCTGTACCCACCATAACAGCTCCGTCTTTAAACAAGGGAGGAGTGGGATAAGAAATTCCACAGGATGGGCATGTTGTGTCCACCTCGACTTCAGGAACCACTGAAACTTCCTCGTGTGGAGTCCTGCCAGGAACAGCATAGGGATGGTGCAGGCCATCAATCCTAGGATTCTGAGAAACTGCCTTGCTGACAACTGTGGTAGGGGAAGGATCTCTGAAAAGGTCTGGCAGAGCTTCTGAGCCTTTTTTTTTTTGGGGGGGGGGACGCTATCATTTTTGTCTGTTTCGCATCTGCACCCCAGAAATATATCTTTAGGTAGGTGTTTTCTAGTTGATAGTGAACCCCAGATGTTGAAGGATGGTCATAGCTGAATTAAAGTTCCTTGCCAGTTCCTCTGGGGTGTTTACCTGAAACAGGAGGTCGTCCAGGTAAGGGAAGATTTGAATGCCCTGGAGTCTATAGAAAGTGACAACTGGGGCTAAACATTTCGTGAAAACTCTTGGGGCTGTAAAAAGACCAAATGGCAAGGCTGAGAACTGAAAGTCTCAGGAACCCTCAGAGAAATGTAGAAATTTCCTGAACTTGGGATGGATGGGAATACGTAGACAGGTGTCTTTCATGTCTATGGATGCCAGAAAGGCCTGAGGGAGGATCAGCAGAAACAGTGTTTGAAGGGTGAGCATTTTGAAAGAGGGTACCTTTAGGAAGGTGATGAGGAAGGAAAGGTCTGGGATGGGTCTTCAGCGCCCTTTCCTTCTGGGAATTAGGAACAATTGATGGCAGAAGCCTGCTCCTTTTTGGGTGGTGGGATGTATTGCATGGTTCCCTGTTTTAGCAGGTCTGCCAGTACTTATGGAAAGCGGGTTATCTGTTCTGCAGGAGGTTGTGGGATACCCCTGAATGGAGGCACTGTGTGCCAAGCCATAAAATGTCTGTGTTTGATGACATTCAGGACCAAGGCATCTTGTGTTATTGATTCCCAGGCTGGAAGGGATAAGGATAGGCATAAGGAGAGTATAATGCCCCGTTTGGTATGTACCTCACAAAACATCTGCAACAGCTGGAAAGGCCACAGAAATACGTCACTAAAAGAATCACAGGCCTAAAGCAGATGCCATATGCTGACCGTCTAAAATAACTCCAGCTATATTCTGTGGCATATTGTCTACTCAGAGGCAATCTCTGCTTAACATACAAGGTCATGTCAAACCCTGAGCTGTTGGACATGCTCCACTTAAAGAAATCCCAATCCCTCAGAGCCACATGGCCCAGGGATCTAAATCTTGTCATCACAATGAACAAAACATGCTGGAGGGATAGGTTCCTGACCCAGAGACTCCCCATACTCTGGAATAGACTGCCCATACATGTCAAGCAAAGCACCTCCTTAGCCCTCTTCAAAAGGAACCTTGATGACTGGATGGGAGATAGGAAATTCACCCCGGGGATCATGTCAGTCGTCCGGCTAGACAGGGATACAGAGAAGTAAATACTGTGGGAATAAATATCCAGGGAATTGTTATGGCTAGGCTTGCATAGGCCCTAGGGTCGATAGCCTAGTACCAACCGATGAACCTATGAGTGGGGTACTGCAAGGGAGTCCTGAAAAGTCAGGAAGAAGAACCTGCTCTGTCTGGAAAGGATTGCTTGGCAGTGTGGGAAGAGGAGGGTGCTGAGAAGTGATGAGGTTTTTTTGCTTCTCTTGGAGGGCTTGGATTGGGAGGGCCAGGATTACTTGCGTATGAATGCCTGTTTTGAAGGGTAGTTCCTGTGAAATTGTGGAAGTAGAGAGAGAGCAGAATATGTTTGTGGTCTTTTAACTCCTTGCTCTTTTCCTGCAGTGACTTGATGAAGTCAGCTGAAGACTGGCCGAATTGTCAGGGTAGCAGCCACAAGCGTCAACTTGATGTCCTCGGGGAGGAGCTGAAGCCTCAACCAGGCAAACCTTCTTAGTGCTGGGGCAGAAGCTGCTGCTTTGGAGGTAGCCTCAACTGCATCATAGCTACATTTTATGGCGTGTTGAGCCACCTGAGAGGATGCAGCAATTAAGGAAGAGGCCATAGTTTTATTCTCAGAATATGGTATGTCAGAAACAATTCTAGATAATTGTGGCTTCAGTTCCAGGGAATACTTAGTCATATGGGTTTGCTAATTCAAAGCCCTGAAGCCTAGAGTAGCTGAAGTGTAGATTTTCTTCCCAAAACCTCTCTACCTGCCTATTGTCTTTATCAGAGGGGAGAAGAGAGGTGGAAGGAAGGGACCTAGAGGCCTTGTCAGAGGCTACAGAGATGACAGAGGGGTCAGCCACAGGAGCCTTAAACAGGAAGTTGCAGTCTTGAAGGACTTTATAATATCTGTCTTTGGGGCCAGAAGCTTAGAGGCAGGGTTTAGGGACGTTGAAGCAAAAAATCCAGAAAAGCAGGGATGACTGGCAGGATAGCTGAAGGGCTAGGGGTCTCTACCTGGAGAAGGTCATAGTTTCTTTTTTTTGTACATCAGACATTTGTGAGCTGCCCCATTTAAAGTGGTCTCTCATTTTTAAAATGTTTCCCCGAAAGAGATCTCCTCCATAAGAGAGTCTGTCCCATTAGAATCTTCCTCAGGGGAACAGTAGTTTAATGGGGAAGGGATTTGAGAAGAACAGGCTACGGAATCACTGTCCTCATCAGAGGAAGAATCCTCCTCTGAAGTTGGTTGTTGTCTGACCAGTTTTTGAGGAGAGGTAGGCGGGGGGGGGCCCGCAGGGAAGCCAAAGAGCCATGATGGCCTTGAATAGTCCCTGGCAAAATTTTGCCACTCTTTCTGAGTGACTTGATGGGGACAGGAATGCATGTTTTTTTGTTTTTTCTTAGCAAGAGTGTCCACCTGACTCAAAGTAGGGGAATGGGACATAGGCCTGTACTCAAGTACATCTGTGCCGATGACTTCCCTCACTAAAATCTGCGTTATTCCCCTATGGCCTTCTGACAGAATGAGCTTTGGTTCAAAGTGCTGGCATCCGGTTCTAAGGTGGCCTGTAAAACTGGCTCAGCCTGGGGATCCGGATCTGAAGTGGAGCTTGTCTCTGTGCTATGGCTCCTTGGGAGAGATGTCCGCAGGGAAAGACACAGCCTCAGATTTAGTGCCTAGTCCTTTTGGCCTTCCGCTTGGTATGCTCGGTCTTCAGGCTAGAGGAACCCTCCATCGTGCTTTTAGCATGAATTTTCAAGCTCTGGTTCTCTAAGTACATTAAGTGGGATGAGAGTCAGCTACAAAGGGTCTTGGGGACAAATGACTAGCAAACAGAGTGGGGCCCAAGACAAACAAGGTACTGACAGTGACTATCTTTGTGTAGAATCTGCCTTCTACAATCACACTTCCTTTTCTTGGATGACATTAACTCTAAGCAAAGAAAAAAACAGCAACAAAATGTTCCCCAATGGGGCACATCTTTCGTAGAAAATGCGAAACCGGCAGCAGACTGATGTCCGGGACTGGCGATCTGACTGGAGGCAAAGAAGTTCTGAGGATGGTCTGCGCGTACGTTCCTTTTACGGCCTAATTCTGATAGTTGCCTACATGAGATGTACCATGCACCCTACAGTAGTAAAAACTTTGGTATACTGGCAGATGGGTCACCTAGGCAGGCAACTCCCTCATGTAAAGAATACAGCAACAGAAGAATAGAAGGACATCAACTTGTTTTACATTTTGTATGATCTGAAGAACTGCATTAGCACAAAAGCACTTGTCATTGTTATTTTAATAAACAGAACTGAGTTTTTTAGCCTTGGTGATAGAGATTCATCTATTTTTGACCATCATCTATATCTTACCAGTTTTTTTAGGGATCAACTCCACCACATCAGGATCATTCCACACCTGCTGAGCCACCAGATTATGAGGTAGTGGTGCAGTGGTTAGTGTTGCTGCCTCATAGCAAGAGGTTCTCCGGTTCAATCCTCAGCTGGGGTGTCTTCTGTGTGGAGTCTGCATGTCCTCCCTGTGGTCGCGTGGGTTTCCACCTGGTGCTCCAGCTTCCTCCCACATCTCAAAGACATGCTGTAGGTGGACTGGATATTCTAAATTGGCCCTAGGCTTGAGTTATGTGCGTGTGTCTGCCTTCCGTGGTAGGTTGGGCGCCGGGCGGGCAACTCGACGCCGTAAAACTCCATTGCCAATCATGAGTGGACAGTTGATCCTCTGTGGCGACCCCTAACTGGGAAAAGCTGAAAGAAGAAGAAGAAGCAGGCAGTACCACCCAGCACGTAGAAGAGCCAGCCCTAAAAGCCTTGTGGAACACAGACTCCTCAGATGAGGGTGTATAAGTGGACCAACCCCCTCACCGTTTCATCAGCTCCAGTATATTTGCCAAATGTGACATTTTCCAGAGGGGATCAGGGGGGTGGGCCCTTCTCGGTCATCCAAGTACATGTCTTCTGTGACTGATTCCAGGAAGACATCTAAATGTCCCCTTTTGCATGTCTGTTTCCTGGGACTTTGCCACACTTGGGCTTCTAGGAAGGGTTTGGACTCAGACTGGGAAATTGCATTGCAAGTATCCCCGAGGTTATAAGTGGTGGACTGCCTTATTGATCAGGATGTAGGAGTACAAACGCAGAATCCAAAAGGGGTCAGCATGAAGCCAAACATGGCACAGACCCTTCAACTCTTGGTATGGAGGACACGACAGCTGAAGAAACACTTCTCCAAACTAAAAAATGGACAAGAGGCGCACTCTGTGCTCCAATCCACCCTAAATCCAAGGCTGAAAACAAGGATAAGTGATATTGCACTTAAGCACGAAGATGGAAAGACGGCTATGGTAACTTCAAGGTTGATCCTGCACCCTCAAACCTCAGCACTGAGACTCACTGTGATCCAACAACATCGGAGTCAAACGAGTAAGGGAAACAGTCAGAGATGAAGTCGACAAGACTATCAACTCTGACGAAGGTGCTCTGTGGAGATTCAGATCTGTAGACTTTGGATCTAACAGTCAGATTAGAATAGGAGACAGCAAAGTACAGTTGTGTACACTTACCATAAATGTAGATGTTCGAGTATATTCACTGTTGCAGTCATTATCTGCTTGCAGTAGCCCTCAGACAGCCTGATTAACAAAGTCTAAGGTCCTGCATCGGTTGTTGTCCCTTCTTCCGTGATGTCAGGTCATCAGGGGTATAAAACATGCAGCCGCCATTACATCAGTTTTTATAGCCCCAGATGTCAGGTGCCCCCCTAATGGGAAGCAATTAAATATATAAAAATACAAGGATATACCTCCAACAAAAAAGCAAATACATCAAAATGCTTTTAAACATAGTAAAGGAAAGTAGAGGTATAGCCAAAAGAAGTTAGGGGGCTGGAGGGACGGTAACCAGGACTGCAACAGTGAATACACTTGAACATCTACATTTATGGCAAGTGTACACAACTGTACTATGTTCTTCGTGTTTCACTGTTGCAGTCATTACATTTGGGTAGATTCAAAAGCTAAGGTTGGGAGGAGGAACTTAAGTAGCATTAGGACCAGCTATAAGGCCGTGCAAGACTGCAGTGGCAAAGCCAGCTCTGGACTTAAGAGAAAATTGGTAAATGATAATGCTTGATGTAACTCCAGGTAGCAGCTTCTAGGATGTCCCTGGTAGGGACGCCTCTGAGAAAGGCTGTAGAAGTAGATGCAGCCCTGGTAGAGTGGGGTCTGATGCCCTGTGGGATAGGTTTTCCATGATGCTTATAGCAGAAATGAATGCAATGGCCTATCCATTTAGAAATGGTTTGCTTTGAAATAGCCTTCCCCTCTTTCCCTGCACCAAATGCCACCAGCAGTTGTTCAGATTTCCTTTGAGGTTTAGTCCTGTCCAACTAGAAACTAAGTTGTCTGTGCACATCCAAGGAGTGCAGAATCTGTTCCCCTTTGTTCTGTGGATTAGGAAAGAAGGTTGGCAGATGAATGGACTGATTAAGAGCCACACTGGATACCACCTTCAACATGAAGGAGGGATTGGTTCTGAGGGACACCCTGTCTGCATGAAAGATGATGAAAGGCTCCACTGCCATAAGGGCCTGTAATTCAGATACCCTTCTTGCAGAAGTGATTGCTAAAAAGAATGCTGTTTTCCAAGAAAGAAATTTTAAATCTGCAGTAGCAGCTGGCTCGAAAGGAGGAAGAGTAAGTTTCTCCAAGACAAAGTTAAGGTCCCAGGCTGAAGTTGGAGCTCTCCTTGGTGGCCTTAAATTTTTGGCCCCTCTGATCAACTGCTTGAGCAGTGGGTGAGAGAAGAGGGGTGGTTCTGTGTTATAATGAGCTTAAATAGAAGAGGTGTGAATTTTGATGGAGGAAAAAGACAAGCCCTTGTGAAGCATCTCAGGTAAGTATTGTAAAATCAGAGGTAAATTGGGCGCTGCTGTGGTCATCCCTTGAGATTGGTTCCAGGCACAGAATCTTTCCCATTTCACAGCATAAGATTTCCTTGTACTAGGTCTCCTTGCCTCTAAAATGATATCCATCACTGGTTTACCGAGGGATGGTAAAGGAGAGATTAGGTAATTAGCCAGGCTGCTAGGTTCAGTGTTTGAAGCTGAGGGTGCAGAATCTGGTTCTCCTGCTGAGACAACAGGGAAGGTGTCTGAGACAGGTGCCATGGGGCCAACCGTGACACACTGCGCAAGAGGGGGTACCAGTGTTGGCGTGGCCAGTCTGGTGCAATCAAAATTGTCCTTGGCTTGTCCTGTTTGATCTTTAGTAGTACTTTGGAGAGCAGAGGAAGAGGAGAAAAGGCATAAACTGATAGTTTTTTCCAGCTGAAGGACACAGCATCCAATTTCCAAGCTTGTTTGTGGGGAATCCTTGTGCAAAATTTGTCCAACTGATAGTTCTGGGGGGAGGCAAACAGGTCTATATCTGGACTCCCCACATTTGCTCGTCAACATGTTGAAAACCCCTGGTTCCAGTTTCCACTCGTGTGGGTCCATGAGGTTTCTGCTTAGTCTGTCTGCCAGTGTATTTAGTTTTCCAGGCAGGAAATGAGCTTGCAGATTCACTTGATAGCCCATGACTGTGTTCCACAATGCCATGGCTAGCCTGCAGAGGGAGTAAGAATGCGTACCCCCCTGCTTGTTTATGTACCACATAACAGTGATGTTGTCCATCTTTACCATTAGTTGTCCTGGAAGAATGTGATCCTTGAAGGCTGTCAGAGCATTCTGTACTGCTAACATTTCTTTTTGATTGATATGCCGGTGCATTTGACTTGGGTTCCATTTGCCCTGAATGCACTTCCCTGCCAGGTGAGCCTCCCATGCACAGTCTGATGCATCTGTTGTTAGCGTTTGGGCGGCAGGGGGTAGCGTGAATGGTAATCCTTTTTTTTGGTGGCAGACCTCTGACCACCAAAAGAACTCTAGGCGTAGGCAAGGTATAATAGGAATCATTGCTTATAGATCCTAAGAGTGTTGACACCATAGGCTTTTTAGATACCACTGTGGTTTCCTCATATGTAGTCTTGCATATGGATTTAGAAGAATGCAGGAAGCCATGAACCCCAAGGCTTGCAGAATTTGCCTTGCAGATAGCAGGGTTTTTGTGGTCACTTGTTTGAAGTAGGTTGTCAAATGAATCTGTTTCTCTGGCGTGAGGAAATCCATCTGGGAAGTTGTATTCAAGCTTGCACCCAGGAATATAATTTGTTAACAGGGTACCAGGTGTGATTTCTTTTCATTTATGGTGTACCCCAGACAAGTCATCACCCTTTGTACAAAGGCCAGATGATTCAAAAGTATGTCCTGGCTTTCTAACTGAATTAGACAATCGTCCAGGTATGGGTATAGTTGAATGTTTCTTTGTCTGCAAAATGCAATAACTGGGGCTAGGCACTTTATGAATACTTTGGGAGCAGTAGATAAGCCAAAGGGCAGTGCAGAGATCTGATGATGCGTGTAGCCTGCTTTGAAGCGTAGGTATCTTCTGCAGGATTCCCTGATAGGAATGTGCAGGTATGCTTCTTTTAAATCTAATGTTGCCATCCAAGCATCCTTGCCTAGCATAGGAAGCAACTGATGAAGAGTCAGCATCTTGAATTTTGGAATCACCAAAAAGGTGTTTAGAGTAGAAAGGTCCAGGATAGGATGCCATGAATTGTCTATTATGGGTACCAGGAAAAGTCGCGAATACAAACCTTGTCCTTTTTCCTCTTCTGGTACGAACTGAATAGCCCCCATGCTTAAGAGAGAAAGTACTTGCTTTTGGGCCTCTGGCCACCTGCTTTGTGTTGGTAATGTGTGGAAGTGAAATCTGTATTCTTGGGACACTATATTTAAGACCCATTTGTCCTGGGTTATGAGTTTCCAGTTTTTGGCCTGCAGACCAATCTTTCCGCCTAAAGGAGCATTCAGTTGAAAAGTACTTGGAAGTTTTACAGGCAAGTCATTGAGACAGTATTCCATAGGGGTGAGTCTTACTACTCCCAGATTCGGATGCGGAAGCCCCCCACTGCTTGCTTAGTCTTGTGCGTACCTTGTGACTGAAACCTGGGGTTTCTACTGTGTCTGGGTTTGGATTGAGAAGATCTAGAAGGGGTCAGAAAGGCTGAACTTGTAAAAAATCTTTCACAGTTTGCATAGATTTAGCTTTATCTGCCATCGTTTTAAGAACTTCCTCAACTTTGTTGCCAAACAGGCAGTCCTGATTTAAGGGAGCATCCAACAGTTTAGCTTTAACATGATCAGGCAAAGATTGCTCCATAAGCCAAGCATGCCTTCTGAGTACAGACCCAGTGACAGCAACCCTGCAAGAGGCCTCTAATGAATCAAATCCACATTGCAACCTGTTCAGCAGAATGCATTAAATCCTGTAATTCTTTATTTTCAGCACAGTCAGGAATCAACATAATTTTCTGTTTAAGCAATCCAATAACATGTTGTTGATACTTCAACATATGAAACTGACAATTTAAGGCCCTAATGGCCAAGGTTGCAGAAGTATAAACCTTCTTACCCCATCTATCCAGCACCCTGGAGTCCCTATCAGAGGGGGTAAGATTTTTAGCAGTAGAGGCCTTAATCCCCTTGAGTCCCTGTAAAATAGTCTCCGGATCCGCAAAAGGATTTTTAAAAAAGAACTTGTGAGAATCAGGGACCCTGTAATATCAACCAGGTTTTCTGGGAGCAGGAGGCAGAGAGTCAGGGGTCAAACTAGATTCCGAAAAGGCATCAACAATATCTAGTAGATGAGGTACAGCTAAAGGTCTATGCTGAGGCAGAAGTAAGAAATCCCTAAGCCTCTTTTTTGAATCAGAAAAATCCTGGCTTTCCCAGAGAAAATGTTCCCTTAAAGTGTGCAAGGTTTCACCAAAGGAAAAAATCCTCTGGAGGGGAAGCAGAGGGAATAGAGTCCTCTGCATCAGAATCCTCATAAGTAGATAAGGGTAAATCCAGATCATCATAATAATCAGAAAAATCAGAATCCTGGTCAGAAGATTCATAAACAAATTCAGTCCTAGGTCTCTTAGAAGGGCGTGGTTGGCTTCCCCTGATTAGAGTTATAAGATTTTTAGCCATTCTTATCACTTGTTTTTTAGGCATAGAGGCCTGTGCATGTGGCCTGGGCATCGGTTTCTTAGGGATGGTTCGACGTTTAGGCCTTAAAGACGAAGGAGGCGTTGGTTTAATATGCAAGTCCGTAGGCCTGAATACACCCTCAGAAGCCGGTGCCTGCACAGCAGCTCCGGACCCATCCAAGGTACAGACATCCACAGGTTCAACAGTTAAAGCATCTCGCGACATACCGGACTCCGAATGGATCTCAGTAGAGGTCTGCGAATCAGAAGTAGCTGATATCAGGGGCTGCAAAAGCGCCTCATTGAGTATCGGCGAACTGGCGAATGACTTAGGAGAAGCGTCGTCAGCAGCTTTGGACCTTGGCAGCCTGTGTCTGTCTTTATCTTTGCGCTTTTTCGGAATTCCAGTAGTCGGACGGCTAACCGACGACATTTCTGGATAATTGAACCGAGAACCAAAATACTTAGAAGCGAAAATATACTGACGATGGATAGTGCATTGATTAAATAAGGCACAAAACCGACAGCAAGGTATGTTGTGGTCAGGGCCTAGGCAAGGAATACAGTACGAAAGAAAATCTTTGTGAGGTATTTGCTTTCCACAAGAAATACAATTATTAACTTCTACTGACATCAGAAAGGAGCAAGAAAAAGTTTCCCAAACGGGGTACTTAGCTTTAGTTGAAGACTTCAGTTCTGAAACTCAAAAACAAAAATTTCAGGAGTTGGCCGACCGGCACTTGCGAATTGCTTCTGCTTCGGGCACCGCACAGCAAGAAAGACTGATGTAATGGCGTCGGCTGCATGTTTTATACCCCTGACGACCTGACGTCACAGAAGAAGGGACAGCAACCGACTCAGGACCCAAGACTTTGCTAATCAGGCTGACTGAGGGCTACTGCAAGCAGATAACCCAAATGGAATGACTGCAACAGTTCAACACGAAGAACATTGGAGGATGTGTGGGGCCCAGCCTGGTGTACCCGACTGGGGCACCCGCAGGATAACCCCCAGTAAGATCTGCATCCAAAAACATCACTGCATCATCCTTTCAACATTAGCTCCAATAAGGCTCCTTATGGCATAGATGGACTTTAAGGAAGAAGCCACTGAAGATGGCTGGGGAAACCACCTCTCCTGAACAAATGGTGAACTGAGCCTAAGGTGAGTTTTCAGCAATCAGACTCAAGAGAACTCTACATCTGAGCACTTTCGAGTCTTTGCAGCCAGATCCAGAGAACATTTCGAAGCCTTTTTCTCCCTTTCTTTA